>NC_048298.1:229190053-229257257 GCF_013100865.1 Trachemys scripta elegans | reverse complement strand
CGGCTCCCGGCCCCGCGCCCCCCGGCCCGGCCCGGCCCCGCGCCCCCGGCCCGGTACCATGCCCCCGGCCCCGCGACCCCGGCCCGGCCCCGCACCAGCCCCGGCCAAAGAGGCCCCGGCCGAGCCCTCCCTCCCTCCCGATTTTCCCGGACATGCCCGGCTTTTGGGGATTTCCCCCCAGACGGGGATTTGAACCCCCAAAAGCCGGACATGTCCAGGAAAATCCGGACGTATGGTAACCCTAAACACATCTCAAGTGAAGCTTCGTTGCTGGTGCCTCTCTGCTCATGTATATTCCTTGAACCCCTTTTAAAGAGAGGAGTTCCCACTGCAAAGGGACCCTATGAACAGGGTAATAAAATGGTACCTACCCAGGCAACGCCATTGACGTTAGGATTGTTGAGCAGGTGTAGAGGTGAAAGCAGAATTTGTCTGAAAGCATTGAAGTCTGTGCATTATTCCTCCCACAGTAGCTGGTGTCAGAGAAGATGTCTTCCTGATCTGGAAGGAGTTGGATGAGGCCAGAAATGCGCTGATACAACTTCAGAATATTTTATCAGAGTCTGACCAGCCTATATCTGGCAAAGGTATTGTTTATAGTTCTTTCTAGAAAGATATCGTGTTCATGATTAATTTGTTTCATTTGTGGGCAGTTTTGATAAACTGCCAACTTAGGGATGATTTTTCTTTTTAAGACCATTTTAAGACCAAGATATGACATCTATAGTTACGGTTGCATACACTTACCTTTATAAGCTTCTATTTACAGTTGCTTTAACTTTGTTAAACTTTAACAATTCTTGGGTGAATTTTTCCATGCTTGCTTTCTGCCTTTTGGAAAGTTTCAGCAAAAACTATTCAGTTGTCTCTGAGAACAAGACTAGCGAAAACAAGTAGTTTTACTAATGTTAATTTTTCCGGCTATTTTTCTGAGGAGCTCAATCAGCTCTATGGCTTGAGGGAGGGACTTGAAACCTGGCAGGGGATAGCTGTGCAGTTCAGCTGCCCCACAAAAATTCATCCACATTTGACATTACAAACCTCTGAAAATTGTCATATGCTTAGGCCTTGTCTTCACTGCAGCGTTAACTTGAGTTGTAACTCGAGAGTTGCTCCTTATTCAGGCCTCATCCACACACTAAAACTCTTCATTGGAATGTGGTTGCGACCCAGGTTTGTCAACTGGCAAAGGACAGTGTGTGTGTGTGGGGGGGTGGGGGGGTGGGGATAGGACTCACCTGAGTCTGGTCTGTACACTGTACTTCACCAAAGAATGTCATGTGAGGTCTCAAATAAAAGCCAATGTCAGACTGGTAATCAATATCGTTGTGAAATATGTATGCAGATACTATGTAAGGAGTTCTGAATATATATACTCAAAACATGTTCTTAGTCTGTGTCATTAGCAAAAATGAAAACCAGGCTTTCTGTCTGACGAGATGTTTCTTCATATATCTGTTTACATGTAAATTGAGTATTGTCTTGTTCACAATGGGTCTGCAGTCTGAATTGAATGAAAATGAAGGAGTGTGGGAACTAAGAGGAAGAGAAAAATAGCAGGTTTTGGTGGTGGGGAAGAAGAACCTTCTCCTGAGGTGCACTTCAAAGGTTTGTTCCACTATATATGGAGGGTTTAGGGGTGGGTTAAACAAGACACCCTGGCACCCTTCACTGAGAAGGTAAGCAAACAGTGAGTTGGCTTTATTTAAAAAAGGGGGTTTCAACCAGGCTTGGTTAAAAACGCTGGAGAGAACTTTGTGTGAGAAGAGCTTCTTTAGAAAAGAGAGTAACTTGTTAGTCAACGTTTCGTCCCTAGAAAGTGTGTTATGATTTTGCTTTATATGTAACCATTTGTTTCCAGTAGTCCGACTCACTATCACTTGAATCTCTGGTCTTTGATAATAAATGTATTCATGTTTTCACTATGAATATATTTAAGTGCTGTAGTGTTAAGCAAAGTGGTGATCCTGAGGTGAATCTTATCAGGTGGTGTGCACTGTTCCTTTGGGAACAGTGGGTCTGGTAATCCGATGAGTGTTCAGTGGATCAGGGGCTGGACACTGCAGGGAATGCTCAGAGGATTCAGGGGTTGGTGTGTGCATATTACTACCTGCACAGAGGGAGCGAGGCCTGGTGGGGCCTGGTGGGGCCTGGAAGGTAGTGCTTGTGTTGCTAAAGGCTGTTGGTTTCAGGGAGCTGATCCACAACAGGCACAGACAAGACTGTTTCAACCTAAGCAGTGGTTTGGGGTGTGAGGTTCCTCACCACCCTGGGTATCTCTGTGGAGCATCACAGCAGTGGTGAGTTTAACTCAAGTTGGCTGGCCCATCGGGAGTATAGGCTATAGCTCATGTTAGCACAACGTGTCAGCTGCGAACACAGTCACTCTGTGCTGCTCATAAAATCACTCTGTATAAGTCGAGTGTTAGCAGTGTGGCCATTCTCAGGTGAGCTAGGCTAACTTGAATAGAGTTAACTTGAATGTATAACTCAAATTAACTCTGCAGTAAAGACAAAGCCTTGGGGCGTGTCTATGCTACAGATGTGCTGCTCTAGCACTATTGTGTAGACCAGGGGTAGGCAACCTATGGCACGCATGCCGAAGGTGGCACATGAGCTGATTTTCAGTGGCACTCACACTGCCCGGGTCCTGGCCACCGCTCTGGGGGGCTCTGCATTTTAATTCAATTTTAAATGAAGCTTCTTAAACATTTTGAAATCTTATTTACTTTACATACAACAATAGTTTAGTTATATATTATAGACTTATAGAAAGAGACCTAAAAAGGTTAAAATGTATTACTGGCATGCGAAACCATAAATTAGAGTGAATAAATGAAGACTCGGCACACCACTTCTGAAAGGTTGCCGACCCCTGGTGTAGACACTTGCTACAGTGGTGGAAGCGAGTTTCAGTCACTGTAGTTAACCCACCCCTTCTGAGAGGTTGATGGAAGCATTCTTCCATCGACCTACTGGTGCCTACACTGGGGTGTAGGTTGGCTTAACTATGTCTTTCAGGAGTGTGAATTTTTCACACCCCTGGGTGGCATAGCTAGGTCAACCTACATTTTAGGTGTAGAGGTTTGTTGCTAAAATCTCTGAATATTCTATCTGCCCTGATCATGATTCCAGGCCTGATGGGGCTTCTGCATGGCAACCACACATTCCCAGGCTTCCCTACTTGGCTCTGTAGGATAGTTAGGCAAAGAAACAGCTGAAAAGCATGTTTTGACTTAGGGGAAAGTGTTCGGGATTGTAAACCAAGAGTTCTGATCTCAGCTGTTCCACTACTCAGGTATTAATCCTGTGCACTTCATAGTCATTACTTCTGGACAAGGCCTCCGACCTCGGATCCCCCCCTTTCTACAGAAGGGGTAACTAAGAGGTCACACAAGATTGCTTCTGGCAGAGCTGTGAAGAGAACCCATGCCTCCAATATGGAAGACCGTAGTCTGATCTACTTAGCCACTCTGCCTTTAAGCATAGTTGTGCCATATCTATATGGTTGGCTGTGCTGTTTGTAACCATTGGCTCACACTACCTTCTAGAGCCAGGAATAGAACCCAGAATTCTTAATTCCCAACATTTCATTGCTCTCTTACAAATAGTGTGTAAGCCACTGGCAAAGTAAGTGTCATCTTCCCCATCTAGTGGCTGGACCTTTTAGAGATAATAGCCTACTACTGCTACCAGTTAATACTTTAGCTCAAATTGGAGATCTGTACAGTGGATCTAAAGGTCATACATTCAAACCCTGCTGATGATCCATGGGTGAGGTGTGTGTCAGTATTATTCCATTATTTTTTCAATTTTCTTGTTTAAAAAAACTAGGAAATTACATTAATACAGGTTACAAATATTAAGGTTGCAAAATTAAGCATTCAGAATTAAGAAATGTCAGAAATAAGGCTTCATGTGCAACCTTAATTTGGTTCCCTTGTGTGTAAGCATTATGGTACAATCTATAATTACACAATCGCATATTATTTGTTCTACAGAACTTCTGCTTCATTCAGTACATAGGTTTGGCAATGAATGAGATAGAGGGATTCAGGGAGAGAAAGGACATTCTCTGGAGTAGTACCGGAGAGCTGAGTTCCATTCCTGGGTTTGCCACATACTTCCTATATGATGTTGGGCAAGACTTTCATAATAAATATGTGCAAAGGGCCTGAATTAAGGTTACACGGGCAACTTTAATTCTGACATTTCCTAATTTATAAGTGCTTGACTTTGCAACCTTAATGTTGTTTTAATGTATTTTTTTTCATATACTGTATAATCACTGTATAAAATGTTAAAATATTCTGATCATACACTAGACTGAATTAAAGAAAATGTTAAATTCCAGTGTGATTAATAGCTGAACTCGGGTAGCCCATCTATTTTGTCTCTCAGTGATTCAGATAACTGGAGTTGTCCTGTCTGTCTACATTTCTTTCTTTGTCTTCCCGATCTCTTTAAAACTCTTGTATCCTAAAATGTACTCTGTTCTGTTCTAGTGAAATGAAAAAGAGGCTGTCTACTTTCCAGTGACTCTTCAGATAATACATTATGTATACACACTAAGCTGTGGCCTTTACATAAAGTATATGCAAAGGAAAAAAATGCAAACAGACTTGTTTTAAAACATGATTTAGCAGAGTTTATGAAAGGCCAGTCAAAAGGCAATTCCTTTCATATGATAAGGCTCTGTTCTTGCAACTTCATGCATGCAGTCAGATCTCTATAACTATAATTATTCAGTGATTCTACTCAGAATTCTGATCAACATTCTCAAACATGGTTGCCTAAAGTTAGCCTCCTAAATCCATACTTAGGCAATTAAATAGTTGGCCTCATTTATAAAGTGCTGGGCATCCCGCAGCTCCCATTGGCATCAGTATGATTTGTCTACACTTTTGAAAATCAGACTATTTATTTAGGTATCTAAATATGGAGTTAGAAGCCCAAGGTTGGTCTTAGGTTTGTAAATTTTGGCCCAGTTATCCATATATCAGTCTTCTTTTGTAATAGCTTACAGAAACTCTTTGGTGAATTATGTTAAGTACAACTGTATATATGTATATTTTCAAATCAGCAACCAAAACTGATCCTCCAGTGCCTGAGCCAAAACCCGAGGATTATATAAGTTCTAAGGAGTGGTTGCAGAAGAATGGCTTGAAAGCTCAGAAGCTGACGTTGTATGAAGCACTTGCTGATTGTACTTTTCGGCATGCTGACGGGGTGGTTGACATAAAAGCCAAGCCAGAGGATGAATCTTTACAAACTGATGCTGTAAGTACTGCTAAGATTCCCTTGAATGCTGTGTCCTTTTCGGCTTCTGTCTGCTTTTCTGCTTTTCAGACTTGCAATGAAACTTTATAGATGAGCCCTTTGTACAGCATGTGGTCTGTTTGTAACCCCATTCTTATTTGGAGGATTATAATAAAATCTTGTTAATGGAACAGGATGAAGAGGTTCATAAGTGAAATGGAGTGGAAGTGACCCTCTCTTTGCCCTGAAAGGACAGCTTTGCCTATCCTCCTGCATTCAGCATGGAATCTGCCACCAAGGATGGGAGGATGGTTTCAGCAACAACTTGTTTTTCCTCATCTTTATGACTCAGTGGAATGGGGCAAAGGAATGTTTGTCAGTTTCTTCTCCATTCCACATGGTCTAGGAGATGTAGAGGCCCCAGATGCTCCAATACTACTGGGGTTTAAAGCAAAGTGTGAAGGGTTGGATTATTCTGTGGTTTGCTTGCTCTTCCCAAGCTCCACCAGAGCACTTTTCGCTATACTTCTCCTGTTCTTTCTAAGAGCAGGTCAAGGAGGACAGGGAAACAGTTTGTATTGATTTCGTATCAGGAGCCAATGTCCTGAGCAGGTTTATAATCTGTGGCTACTTCTGCAGTTATGCAGTTGAAGCAGGCATAGATCCCTGCCTTTTAAGTGTATTTTCCAAATGTTTTTACAGCACATTGCAAAGATCACGTTTAAAAACATTTAATTCATAATTCCTTGCCCCTGTAGGAGACGAATAAGAAAATAATCCACGCAAAATACTGTGATAAATTTATACACACTTACTGGAAAGATGGGTCTGTGGTTCATGTGTATGTCTCTACTGAGAAGTACAGGCAGTATGAAGAGAGAATGAAGAATGCTCTTGGACAAATGGAAAGAAGGTTAGTTTGGTTTCAAATGAAATCTGTTCAGATCTGTGCTCTAATGCAGAAATGTTTTAAATTTACAGCCATGGCAGACAGAAGCAGGCAGTAAACACCCAATAAAAGTTATAAAGAAGTTAGTTACCTTTTTTTAAGTCTGACCTTTATGTGTAGGACCTCTTAGTATTCATTTACTAAGAAAGACTGATACATGGATTGAACACAGTTTTGTAACCTTGCATTCTTCTGTTCGAGTGGAAGGAAAAATCGTCTATTTTCTGCAACCAGGAGTGTATGAATGCCTGATATTGATCACTGAGG
Organism: Trachemys scripta elegans; assembly: GCF_013100865.1. NCBI lineage: Eukaryota > Metazoa > Chordata > Testudines > Emydidae > Trachemys > Trachemys scripta. The sequence goes on along the minus strand of NC_048298.1, from coordinate 229,250,782 downwards.
AGCATTGATGTAAGAAGTTGAAAAATTGCCTTTTAGTAAAAGGTATCAAGGTACTTTTAGAATCTACAATGAAACTAGATAGGCATTTACTCCATTTATCTATGAGCTGAAAGTTTCTTGTTCAAATCAGATGCTACAATAATAAATATTAAGTAAGATAGGTCATAATTCAAAATTGTTTGCACATGTATAGCATCTTCCATCTGAGAATCACAAGTGTATCTCCTTGTTGAGGAGCCAGCAAACCTGTGTACAGATTGCTCCCAGTTAGTAGTACCCACCCCAAAAAATGTGGAGAGGGGGTTAGCCTGTGGCCCTCTGGGACATTTTGGGAATCACTTAGATTCGTAATGGGTTCTGTCCATCATCTGCCCTGTAATCTTGGGTGCCTTAATAGTATGCGGCTATGACTCAGAGCCTAGTTACTCCTTGCAGCCAGGGTACCCCCAACAGCGCGTCTAGTCCAACTCTCCCCAAATCCATCTCTCCTAGTTCTTAACCACCAGACACTTGAACTTTTCCCCTCTGGTATGACATCCCTGAAGGTGTGAAAACTGACACCTGTTATCAGTTCACTTTGACACACACACTCCAGGCAGTTTGCACAACAGAGACCTGCTTGGAGTAGAACCAAACAAAAGGTTTATTTAATAGAAAAATCAGAGATTCAAAGACAAATTTGGGAGAAAAAGCAAACACATACAAGTCACACAGAAAATAAACATAAAGGTCAATCTCAGGCTTTCTACTTCTATATTAGCTAAATTCCCTTTTCTAGTATAAGTTACCTACTGACTCTGAACAGTTTTGCAGTGTGCCCCGTCATCGAGGGGATCTAGTGTTCCATAGACAGCACCCTGCCTAGATGCTGGCTCTCAGTTTTTGGAGGTCCTTCACTTCAAACCCCCTCTCTTTTGAGGATTTGCAGATTTTTTTTCTCCTCTCAGACTATGGTGATACATGGTAGAGGAAATTCCTTTCTCTCTTAGTTTTCCAAGACCAAGGTTTTCATTTCAATTTCAAGTTGTTTCGATGTTTCCCCATTAATTCCACTTTTGCTGCCTGATTGCTTCACCCCTCTGTTGTGAGATGGTGGTGTGGTTGTACAACAGTTACAATGTTCTAAACATATATACATACTTATATCCATAGCCATAACTTGTAAACACCTCTCCTAATGACCGTCAATGTCAGAACACTACAAGCTTTCATAAAACACCTTTCTTGATATATATTCATACACAATAACATTGTATACAACCGTTTGATTCAATTCCTTATTCTTTGGGGTTCAGACCTTTTGTACCCCCCTTGGGGTGTCTGGACCCTGATTGTCACACCCTCCTCTCCACCCTAACTAGATCTGGTGACTGGCCATAGAGAGAACATGGTGCTCAATCCTAGGGGTGGCTCAGCAGTGGAGCTCCCCAGGAGCTCAAAGAGGCCTTTTGCTTCTCTAAAGCATAATCCTTCCAAGAACATCTGCTGGTGCAGTGTGGCTCTGCCCCACCCAGACCTCAGGCGTGCAATTAATAGGCATAACGTAGCCCTTATAATATTTGTCTGTTAGGGATTGTTCTCAATGTAACAGAAACGATTGTGTTCAAGCATTTCTCTTCATAGTTTTTCATGTTTCTTCCCACCAAGGGTATCAGTGCCTGAATATATTTCATCAACATCCAGGGTTTTGTTATTTTTCCTTGGTTTATCCTGTCTTTGTCTTCTTCTGGTTGAAATTCACATGCCAGTGAAAGCTCCTAGCAGGACAGATTTGAGAGTCAAGGATTTTATATTTCAAATCCGAGAACACCAGCATAGATTTTTCTATTTTGAATGGCTTGTCCATTCGTCATGAAACCTTGGTAGAGTACTTTACATGCTTTTGTGAAATACTTCATGAGAAAATGTCCGTCAGCTGCAAATGTGACATGATTCTTTTATTTTTTTATGGCATCATTCTCTTTTAACTTGTACAAAGGTGAGTAATCTTTATCTCAAAGCCACTGCACTATTTGTTAATATCCCACACTGCAATGTATGCAGGTTGTTAGAGCTCATCAGAGGAACCTAAAGTGGAACCAGTTAGGGGCTCTGAATCAAGAAAATAATTCTGTTCAGGAAAGCACTCAAGCACACATTTAACTTTAAGCCTGTGCTTGAATCCAGTTAATTTAAAATTAACAATGTGGTTAAGGCTCCTGTTCAGTAAGGAATTTAAACATGAGCCTAACATTAAAGTTGTTTTAAGTGCTTAAGTTTCTTGCTGAATCAGAGCCTTAAGTGTTTCCCTGAATGGGGATGGATTTTATCACGTGTAAGTGCTTTCCGGAATTAGGTCTGGAGTACAGTCACTGAGCAGTAGGAACACCTTGGTTGCTCACAGAGACAGCTAGTTCAATCTGGAAGATTATTGGCTTTAATGTTACCATAATGCTTTATGCTGCCTATCTAGCTCCAAAATGTTATTGAAATGTTGCCTTTCACACCATGTTCAGGTGACTTTATTTATTTTATTTTTTTTGCAGGGTTAAATGGCTCCAGCGAGGGAGCAGAGGTCTCTTTGGGAATGTGCTTGAAGATCACGTCTATATTCTCATTGATACATCTCAGTCTATGAGGGACAAACTTCCACTTGTGAAGGAGAAAATATTTCAGCTCATTCAGGTTAGATAAAATGGTGGGGTTCCAGAAACCTGATATGTGTAGCAGTACTAGTACTTAGAGCTGATTGAAGCTTTTTTTCCCCTCCACATTGTTTTCAGTTAAAATTAGTAGCCATTTAAAAAAAATGAAACATTTTGCAAAAACATTTGATTTTCCTAAAAATGCTGTCAGTTCAGGTGACCAATCTCAGCCAGCAGCAGCAGAGAGCAGCAGTTGTAGAGAAAGTCCTGCTTAGCCCTCGGCTGGAGCATGCCCTCTGCAGATAGAATCTTTGGAGACTTTAGCTAAGCTCTAGCAACTCTCTACTGAGCATGTGTGAATTGTAATTCCTCCCCCTCCCCCCCAAAGGCTTGTAACTAGAGCTGGGTGACATAGTTTTTAGACAAATAATTTATTCACCAAAAATGCATTTGGGGGTTAACCAGAACAGTTTGTGAATTTGTTTGAGTTCACTGAATAGTTTTGATTGAACTGAAAGAAATAAACATTTTGGTAATGTTGAAAGGAAACCTTTCATTTAGACCTGTAAAATTTCTTTTGGACTCTCAGGCATTTTGACAAAAGCAAAGAATTCAAGAAATAGCTGGTGGTGAAGAAGAAGGTGGTTGTGGTGCCACTGCCTTCCTTATAATCTTTAGCCCAGTAGCTAGGCCATTCACCTGGAATGTGGGAGACCCATGTTTAAGGCTAAGATTTTGTCACAGGTATTTTTAGTAAGTCACAAGCAGGATGCGGGCAATAAACAATAAATCACGGAAGCCTGAGCCTCGTAGTGTGGGGCTGGAGCTGAAGCCCCGCCGCCTGGAACTGACAGCCAGTGGCATAGCCAGGTTCTAAGAGCAGAGGGAGCAAACATAAAAAAGGTGCCCCCCCCGCTCCTCCTCTGGCCATGCCCCCTGGCTCCTCCGGCCACGCCATGCCCCTCTCTTGGCTGGCTTCTCCGGCCACGCTGCGCCCCCCCTTGCTCCTCCGGCCGCGCTGCCCCCCATGGCTGTAGAGGAAGGCTGGCAAAGGACAGGGGGGTTGAGGGGAGGTGGAGGGGAGGGATGTAGAGGGAGGGTGGCAGGGGACAGGGGGGTTGACTTGAGGGGAGGTGAAGGGGAAGATGTGGAGGGAGGGGGACAGGGGGTTTGACTTGAGGGGAGGTGGAGTGGAGGATGTAGGGAGGGTGGCAGAGGACGGGAGTACGAGGGGAGGTGAAGGGGAGGGAAAGGCAGGGGTATGGGGTACATGGGAGGGGTAAATGGGGTATGGAGCTTGGGGAGGGGTTACCGGGGATGGGAGTGCCGTGGGCTGGGGTACCCGGGGCTCTCTGTGCAGAGGGGGCTGGAGCTGCTCCCGGGACCGGAAGAGCCTGGGAGTCCGCTGCCTGCCCTTCCACTGCTTCTTTCCGGGGCCCGGCCGCTAGGTCCGGCCCAGCCAGCAGCAGAGAGCAGCAAACCCCGCTGTCACTGCCTCGGAGGGGCTCGCCGCGAGCAGCGCCAGCCCAGACTCAGCGCTGGTGCTACCCCTTGGGGGGTGGGGGCAGAAGGCAGCGAGCCCCGCCAGGCGCGGTCCGAGCGAGCTGCAGCCCGGCTCGCCCGTTCAGCTCGGGGGCGCTGCCCTGCCCGGGGCTGCTGGCGGAGCCTGGCTGTGGGCGGGTCGCGCTGACAGGCCGCAGCGGGAGGGGGAAAGCGCTCTCCCCTCCTCGGGGGAGTTTTATTCCGGTGAGCCGAGGGCGGTGCGGAGGCTCCTGCTGGGAGTGACTGGCTGCGGGTCCGCCCGGTGTGGCTGCCGCGTGGAGGTGGGGGAGATCCTCCCTGCCCCGGGGGTGCCCCGGGACCCGGTCAGTGCATCAAAGTTGTCTGCAGGAGGGGGGAGTTGCGGGCCGCCATGCTGTGCCCCCCTCACTCCTCTGTGCCGCCCCCTCCCCATGGCTCCTCCAGTCGTGCTGCCCTCCCTTGCCTGCAGGAGCCCAGCGCCGGGGGGCAGACCAAGCTTCAGAGCGGAGCATGGGCTCCGCTTTTGGAAAATGTGCTAAGGGGAAGCGGCTGCTTCCCCTGCACCCCACTAGCTACGCTACTGCTGACAGCCTGATCCCCGCTGCCCAGGGCTGACAGCTGCCTGAGACTGCAGTTGCAGAGGTCACGTAAAATCACAGAATCCATGACTGACTTGTCGCTTTACTTTACCCATCTTTAATTCCCCCCTGTGCCTGATGAGAAAAGGGATTAGAACTTGGATCTCCCATATCCTAGGCAAATGTCCTCATTACCAGACTATAGAGTCATTCTCACTCTCTTTCCCTGGCCAAGTGGCTATTCATAGTCATTCATGACAAAATTATAAGCAACTGTAGGATCTTATAATGGGAAATGTCAGGCAAACTTAATAATAGGTGATACTACTATCTCCCTCCTAACATATATATATATAAAGAATACTTGTCATTATTTATTGGGATTATACTACCAATTATACATGAATGAAAACTACTCTTGTGGATGTTGCTCTCCAAACGTAACATGGGTTGGTCTTTTTTTTGTTTTTTTTTAATATTGAGAAAAATGCAACTGACTATCTCTTACAGGAACAACTGAGACACAAAAGCAGATTTAACTTTGTGAAATTTGATGCTCAAGCGGTAGCTTGGCAAGAGAAACTTGCTGAAGTTAATGAAGAGAATTTGCAAGATGCTTGGCTTTGGATAAAAGAACTGGAGGTAAAATAGAGAGTAACATATCAAGAAGCACCTATGAACTAAGTTACACTTACATCCCCTATTTGTATAATATAATTCAGTTAATTAAGTTAATTTGACTAGTAATGTGGAAGGTTTGACCGTGAGGAGTTCTAGAAGGCACTCATATACAGTAGTTATCTAGAGTTTGTATTTGATTTTAGTGGAAATTCATGGGCTTATGATATTAAAATTCTTTAGTAATATCATTGTATATCTCCTAGTCCAGTGATTTATTTGTGGAGTTCCTGGGAGTGAGGGGTGGGCAAGGTGAAGAAGCCACATAAGGATTTTGATGCTGTGAACTAATATAAAGAGAATGTCGTAATATATTTAGTAGATGGTAAGAAATCACAGAAGAATATAGAGAGGAGGGGGAAACATTGCTGAGCTCTGGGTAGGGAGTTACTGAATGTTTAGAATCAGGGAACAGATAGTTTAATTGGTATGAAATTGAATTTTCTGGGCTTCCTCCATTCCCTGCAAATAAATCACCGCTTTACTTAAGCCACGTATGCAATACAATATTATGCAAGAATGGGAATACCTTGAAAAGACATCCATTTGGCATAATTTCAGCCAGTCAGTGAGGAACATCCATTTTCTTTGTTATTCAGTAGGGCTGGCTAAGTGGTTGTCTTTATGAATTTCCTATCGTGCATTCAGCTCTAGATCTTTTTGTTCTTGTGCAATTCCCTGTGCTTTTCAAACTACTGCCACGCCTGACATCTGTTGCTGACCTTCAGTATATTTAAAAGAGCATGTGTATAAGTCTGAGATTAGAAGGTGGCTTTAAGAAGAAAGTTAGAGAACAGCAAATCACTAGGAATATTAATCAAAACAAATTCTTTGATATCATGTAATGCACTTGGATCCCCTTCAGGGGGTGTTCAAAAGGAGACAGGACTGTAAAACAGTAACAGTTCCTGGAAAATTCCCTTACAAGTGGCACACTTATATTATCTGAAATGATAACAGTATTGTATACAAGATATGTCAAATTTGCTAGAACTAATAGATAAAAATATCAGTGATGTGTTGAATACAGTAACTGCTTCAGAGTTCTTGAAATGATGGAAAACTAGATGGGACAACTTCAGGTGTTTTCTTCATATCACTTGGATTACCAAGCAAATCTGTTTTTCCATGATGTACTAGAGCATATTTTGTTTATTTCAAATTAGGTCAAAAACACATACCATTAACCAAAAGAACCAAAAGATGAACAATTTAAACATGGTGTATTTAGGATTGACATGCCCCTAATATTAGTGGCTGTGTATACTTCTCCCAAAAGCTCTACATATACTTGACATACATAACACAAAGGCAATTAGTTAATTATGATTAGGAGTAGTCATAACTTCTCATCGACTGGAAATAACAGAAGCTGACTGATATCAGGTAACAAGAAAAATCCAGAATTTCCAGCTAGATATCCCCGTGAGGAGTTGATGGGCCCACTTGCTGTTACAAAACCCTGGATGTAGAACAGTGGTGGGTAACCTGTGACCTGTGGGCCACATGCGGCCCGTCAGGGTAATCTGATTGTGGGCCGCGAGACATTTTGTTAACGTTGAGTGTCCGCAGGCACGGCCCCCCCCACAGCTCCCAGTGGTTGCGGTTCGCCGTTCCTGGCCAATGGGAGCCGCGGGAAGTGACGGGCTGCAGGGACATGCTGGGTGAGAGGGTAAATGATGATTGAGCTTTGGGCTGTGTCAGTGTCTGCTTTGCATTCCCTTCCAAAATATTAATTAGCGTATACCAGTAATAAACATCCACAAGGCTTATTTCTGGGACATGTGACTTCTTTGAGACCAAAAGGTATAAATGCTAAGCAAAGTAAATTAGTTAGATTAGTTCCCCAATTAACCTCTGAAGAGGTTCAAGACTATGAGACAGAAGTCCTCAGAGTAACCTAGACTCTGCTTCGAGGGACCTTTGTGGGTTTCTAGAACCAGAAGGGCTCAGGGTGACCTATGCCCTGCTTTGGGGGATGTTTGACATACCAAGTTCCTGAGAGGGAAAAGAAGAGAAGAGAAGACGTCTCCATCTAGAATTGGTAGATATACCTGCTTTGTTTGACAATCAGGATACTGTGTAGAGCTAACATAGTTACTGAGGATTTATGCTTGGGGAGCTGAGGCTTATAGGAAAAGATGTGTACTGTGTAATCTTAACTGCTTGTGTAATTCTTCTCCAAATAAATTACTGTGCATAAGCATATTGGTTTCCGAATTCTCACTGATACCGGTAACATCTGCCCAGCCGTGGGCAATTAAAAGATCCGTTTCAAAAGAAGTCACCCCACCAATCAATATGTCTTCATCTTCTTTGGACAAAGCCATCATGCCTCCACTACCCACAACAGCTGATGATTTTAAACCATTCTAGGAGCTATTTAAAAGGATTGCTGACTCGCTCAGGATACCCTTGGAAGAAGTTGCAGCATCTCAACACAAGCTGTTGGACACTTTGCAAACATCAGCCTCATTGAAGATTGCACTCCCCATAAATGAGGCACTCATGGATCCAGCCAAAACCATCTGGCATACCACCCAATGATACCGCCCACTTGTGAGAGAGTGGAGAAGAATTACTAAGTTCCCTCTAATGATCTGGATTTTTTGTTTTCACATGCCCTACCGAATTCCTTGATGGTAGAGGCCATGAATGAATGACGCAGACAACACCACTCCAGAGCCACCCCGTATGATTAAGACTGGAAGTATTTAGACCTCTTTGGGCGCAAGGCCTGTTCGTCAGCAACTCTGCAATTCAGAATCGCCAATTACGATGCACTAATAGCCAAATACAATCACACAAATTATTCTAAAATGTCTGAGTTTATTGATTGCATCCTTGATGACAAAAAATAACAATTCAAAGCAGTCATCTTGGAGGGTCACCTTCTTTCATGGATAGCCTTTCAAGCTTCGTTGGGTGCGTCAGACACCGCGGCACAATCCATTGCTACAGCCAGAGTTGTGCAACAGGCTTCTTGTCTCCACCTCTCTGGTTTTCTGAAAGAAGTACAATCTACTGTTGATCTTCCCTTTGAGGGCTTGAAATTGTTTGCAGCCAAGACTGATGAATCCCTCCATACCCTAAAAAATTCTAGGACAACTCTTTGGTCTTCAAGCATTTGCACATCTGCACAAAGAAGGAAGCCAGGGAAATACCACTCAGCACAATGAACAGGGCCTGCACCATACGTCCAACCACAGAAACAATATGATCCATAAAAATGTGGACAGAGGCCTACATAGATGTAGACCACTCCCATCTCAGCCATCAACATCCCAACAACCCTCCTCAAAACTGCAATTTTGAGTGTTTGATCAAGGGTCTGAGATGCCTCTCCCATTTCCAAGTGCTGAAACCATCAATAACTGTCCATCCTTTCACAGGCTGGCTGACCCCATTCCACCCAGTATGACAGACTATCACCTCGGAGAAATTGGGTATTAGAAATTATCAACACTGGTTACTCAATTCAGTTTACCTCCTTCCCTCCTCATCGCTCTCCCTCCCTGTCCCTCATCAGGGACCCTTCTCATGAGCACCTTCTACAACAGGAAATAGAATCAGTACCAACACAATATAAAGGGAAGGGCTTTTATTCCCATTACTTCTTAACCAGGAAAAAGATGGGGGGATGAAGGCCCGTTCTCGACCTAAGGAAACGCAACAAGTTTGTGAAGGTTCAGTGGTTCAGGATGGTCATGCTAGCAATGCTAATCCCAGCACTGTAACAGGAGTACTGGTTCTCGGCCCTTGACCTCTAAGATGTGTATTTTCATATCACCATACACCCATCACACAGGAGATTCCTCGGATTTGTTCTGGGACAAGATCACTATCAGTACAAAGTACTGCCTTTTGGCGTCTTTACATTTCCCTGAGTGTTCTCCAAGGTTCTCGCATTGGTGGCGGTCCACCTCTGCAAGCAAGGTGGTATTCCTCTTCTTGGACGACTGTCTACTCAAAGTCTCCTCCTGAGAACACACCTTTGAAACTGGCTCTCTTCTCACAACTAGAACTACAAATAAACATGCAAAAATCAATGTTGGCACTTGAACAAAAACTAGCATTCATTGGGACCCACCTTGATGCACTGGAGCCCAAAGCCTCATTACCACTACACAGATTTGTCACCCAAGTTAATCTGATTGCCACAACACAAAACAGCCTACAGATATCAGCCAGGACTTGCCTGCAATTATTAGATCATATGGCAGCAACCACATTTGTTGTAAGGCGTGTCAGGCTACATATGCATTGTCATCAGTGCTGGCTCAGGACGGTATACATTCTGCACAGACACAGCCTGAACAAGTGTCTTACGATGTCACTCTCAGTCAAAAACTCTACACTGGTGGACTCAACCCCACAATGAGTTCACTTCACACAGCCTCCTCAGTCAATGACGCTTCTCTGTTAGTTTGAGTAGCACACTTGCACAACCACACAATCCTGGGCTGGTATTCCCCCTTGGAGTACACATTACACATCAACCTACAGGAACTACAAGCAGTCTGCAATGCATGCTCACGCTTTTTACCTCTGATCAGGAACAAGACCATAAAGGTACTGACGGACAACATTGCTTACATGTTTTATATAAACCATCAAGGGGGAGCAAATTCACCGAAACACAGAGATTATGGAACCGATGCATCTGTCACAACATCAAGATATCAGCTACTTATCAACTAGGATGTCAGAACACCACAGTAGATACACTAAGCAGAAAATTCTCTCGGGACCACGAGTGGGAAATAAACACCACGGTCCTACAGAATATATTCAGATGCTGGCGTTTTCTGACTATAGACCTTTTTGTTACAGCCCAGAATGCCAAGTGTCCACAATTTTGCTCAAGAACAGGATTGGGACCCTGATCTCTGGGCAGTGTTTTCCTCATCAAATAGGATGTGCCACTGCTCTACGTGTTTTCCCTTAGCTCCCCCTATCCAGGGTGATATACAAGATAAAGACGGAACAATCCAGAGTCATCCTGATAGCTCCCATGTGGCCCAGACAAACTTGGTTCCCTTACCAGTTGAAGATGGCGGTATGCCCACCACTCACTCTTTGCCCTTTTTCATATCTCCTGTCTCAGGATGCAGGACCTACCCAAACTTGGAGATCCTCCACCTGAAGGCATGGCTCTTTCACGGTTTCAGGACAATGAAATGACCTGTTCGGAAGATGTAAGGGACATATTATTAAACAGCAGAAGGTAGACTACACGTTATACTCTACTTGCACAAATGGAAGAGATTCCACATATGGTGCCAGAATGAGCAAACCATGGTTACCACCTCCCCCTTACCATTGGTACTAGATTACATACTGGAGCTAAAGAAATTGGGTCTATCCTCGAGCTCACTTAGAGTACACCTTGCAGCCATCACGGCTTTCCATCACAAAGTTGATGGGTACTCAATCTGCATCCATCCTATCACTAAATGATTCCTCAGGAGAATTCAGAACCTCTATCCTGAAATATAAGCCCTCGCCCCACCTGGGAACTTAATCTAGTACTACGCTGTCTTACTGGTCCCCCGTTTGAACCCTTGGTGACATGTTCACTTGTGCACCTATCGATGAAGGTGGCTTTTCTCATCGCCATCACATCTGCCTGACGAGTAGGAGAACTAGGGGCTCTCATGGCATACCCCCCATATACAGTCTTTTTCAAAGACAAGGTTACTTTAAGACCACATCCTAAATTTCCACCTAAAATGCTTTCCTCATTCCACGTGAAGCAACCTGTCTACCGTCCATCATTCTTCCCTAAACCTCATGAGAACAAACGAGGCAATGGTCCATACTCTAGATGTTAGACATGCATTAGCATTCTATCTTGAAAGGACAAAACCCTTCAGAAAGTTACCAAAGCTATTCCTTTCTGTTATGGAAAGATTGAAGGATCTGCCATATCCAAGCAGAGGCTCTCAAAATGGATTTCCGGGTGCATTCACCTTTGCTACGGCCAACATGATCTGCAAGCCACCTACCCCCAGGCAATGGCACACTCCACCAGATCGCTCTCCAATTCGATAGCCTTCATAAACAATGTACCCATCATGGACTCTGTAAAGCAGCCACTAGGGCATCAGCCCACACGTTCATGGAGCACTACCCAATTGAACAAGTTGACTTCGAATGCTCTGTTAGGACTCTGTCTTATCCCCATTTGAAAAGCCCCTTTCTTCCACCAAGAGACACTGCTGTATAGTCACTAAAGTGGAGCATCCACAGGGATAGCACTCGAAGAAAAGAGGGTTACTCACCATGTGCAGTAACTGAGGTTCTTCAAGATGGGTGTCCTTTTGGGTGCTCCACTACTCACCCTCCTCCCTTCTACTTCAGAGTTCAGAGAGGTTTCAGAGTAGCAGCCGTGTTAGTCTGTATCTGCAAAAAGAAGAACAGGAGTACTTGTGGCACCTTAGAGACTAACAAATTTATTAGAGCATAAGCTTTCGTGGACTACAGCCCACTTCTTCGGATGCATAGATGCACTCTGTGGTGGAGAAGGAACTGAGGGCGGTTTGGTTGCACAGCGCAATGTAGTTGCCAGGCGTGGCGCAAGACTGGGAGAGAGCATGTGCGGCCCAAACGGGCATTGCTACTGAAAGTCTTCGATCACAGGCATAGGGATACAGATTCAACTAAAGTGGAGCACCCATAGGGACACCCATTTTGAAGAACCTCAGTTACTGCACATGGTGAGTAATCCTCTCTTCCAGCCCCTTGATATTTAAGTTATACTTGTTTGCACAGCCATTGAATACTGAATTAGTGCAAATTTTACTACTTTACCACTTCGATCAATTTTCTGACCAGCTGACACTCAACATGTAATTTACACCATGTCACTGCTTTATCATGAATTAGCTCCTGTAATTGCTAGAAAAGAGCTGATGGTCTATTTTTAGCAGTGTAACAGTATTTTGTGTATACCGCTCTCTCTTTCTCTCTCATTTGGGTTTTTAGGTTGGAAGTTCTACAAATACACTCAAAGCACTTCAGATTGCACTTGCTGATAGTGACACTCAAGCCATTTATCTTCTGACTGATGGGAGACCTAACCAGGTATTTGTGAAACAAGAAAACAGAGATGGGGTAGTGTGATGATGTGGTGGTAGGATGCCAAAGCACAGCTATAGGAATGAATAAAATATCCAGCAGGCTCAATCTTGTGTGGCTGTCTGTTGCAAAGTTGATGAATTCTATCTCTAAACTAGTGGTAGTGGGGGTTATGGGTTTATATCCTGAACTCTCTTACAGCAACCCTGTTTTATCTGATGTATGGCACTTAATTTAATTCTATAGGAAGCTTTTTTAACCAGCTAGTGGTTGGCTAAAAGGCTGAAGGGATATCTTAAAATCTAAGATTAAATAGTAAAATTTGTATATAAGGTAATATTAAGAGAAAAATTCTCATGAATTAAAAAAATGCAGAAAAATTGAAAATCCAACAATATATTTGGATTTAAAGATTCCCCTGCAGTGTTACAACTGAAACATTGCAGTCTTGTGCACTGCATGAGAACCAGAAAGTGGAAATGACTAGTAAGTAGATAAAGAGATGGCCCTTCAGCTACAATACTTCCTCCCACCCCCAAATAACACCTACAAAGTAGCCATGTAGATCCTCTCCCATCCATTTGCTCGAAGCACATAAGGGCTAATCCATCTCTGGAGAATTGATGTTGTAGTAAATATTGTAGGCAGAAAATTAGCTGTTGACTTAAATTTATCTTAGATTTTTTTCAAGTATCTATGCTATCATAAACTGCTGTTTGTTTAATGTAAAACATCTCTTATTGATCACATTGGGTCAGATTCTCATTTCACTAGGTATAGTTCTGGAATAACTTCAGACTCTTGGTTAATATAAGGTGGAAGTGAGATCAATATTTGTGCCAATATGTTTATAGCAGATGAAGTTGTGTTATTTTAACACAAAATGGCTTGAGTTTTGAGAAGATATAATGTAGCAAACAAAAACCGAAAGGAAAGCACCTCTTGTTCACCTACAAGTGCTATAAAAGAGACAAAATTGAAAATTTAAGTTATAGTACATGGTGAAAACTGGCCAATATGCTGATAAGGGCATTTTTAAAATAATTCATTTACCGAGGAAAATTCAGCTCAGTTGCAACATCTGGCATTCAGCAAAGTCTGAATATTACTTAGATTAAAAACTGAGTTGAATGATACCTGAAGTGAATTGTTCAAGCTCACATGATAAATCAGTGATTCAGGTAGTGTTATAAACCAGAATCCTCTTGGATCTTTAGGAAAAAGTGCAAATATTTTTCTTTTTCTTTGTGCCTTAAGCAGCAGGGATTGTTCCTACAAGCAGCCCCATGGCTAATGAAATTCTGTACAGTGTTTGTTAAATAGTTGTTTATCTGCAGCATATTTAACACTATTTATTATATATTTTTTATTTTTACAGACACCAAAAACAATTCTGGCCCAAATCCTACTTCGTCATAAAGTTCCTATTCATACCATATCTTTCAACTGTGATGATACGGAGGCCAATAAATTTTTGCATGAACTGTCAACTGAAACAGGGGGGCGGTTTCATTACTATAATATTTATGTGACGGATCCTGAAGCTCCAGAGCCTATTGTGGTGAGTATTTCAAACTAAATATGAGAGTATGAATCTTCATGGCATGTTAAGGCGCAACAGAGCTTACATATATGCAATTTGATAAGTATGTGACTTAGGAAAGAGACTAATCACTTAATCACAGTCAGGCTAAAGTGATCTTAAAGCACCAGGCCTGCCATTGCTCAGTGATAGAATTTTATTAGGCCATAACAAACCTAAATCACAAATATCATTTAATATATATGTATATGGTTATTGTTAGTTGAAAAACATATGGAGGTCAAATTCTGCCCTGGAAAAAGTAGGTGTGATTCCTGGTGTCTCAAATGGAGTTATGCTTACACCTGAACTGAAATTGATCTATAATTTTTTACTTCAACAATAAATGTCCTGTTAATTAATATGAGCATATATAGCTAAAGAGAGTTTCATGCCTAACATTTTGACATACAGTTGCCGCTGGGGGGAGAGGGTACAGGAGGGAATAAAACCATATCCATAAGCACTAAATTTACAAAAACACCACAGACCTACCAAGTGTAACTAATAAGCTCAATCTAAAAATCCCCAGTAGTAAATTTCTTCATGGACTTTCAGAAATAATCATGTTTTTTTTTTAATATTCTTGTTTTGACTTAAAGCATACAACCAATTAATTAGTTCCCCAAACACAAGGAAAAGTGGAATAAGAACTAGCATAATTAGGAACAAGAGAGTAGAATGAAATTTTGGACATCACAGACAGTAATTCAGAAAAGCAAGACTAGAAATAATGCAATTCAAAATATTCCATAGGATGTACTAGATGCCCTTATAGTTCAGCTGATGTGGATTATGTGAATCCAGAATGTGTTGGAAAGGTTGGAAGGATGAAGCTTGTATCATTCGCATTCTGTGCTCTTGCACTAGTGGGGCAAATATTAGAGCCATCTTTAGAATTTACTCTCTATCCCATTCCTGGTCCAAAAGAGCCCAAATCTGTTCATCTTCCAGTCATGCTTAGAGGTGCACCTCTTTATCCCAAGTTTTGGAGAAGCAGGGACATGATAAAGATGGTATTTTGGGTGTGGTGGGTATTAGTTTGGTTTCATGTTAATCTCTTGTTGGTTATTTACTTATTTTCTTGTCTTAAAGTTGAGGAAAATTGCTGGTTTTATCTTTTATATTACTGTATATTTAATTAAATCAAAGGCACCTTAAGATCAGTATGAGTGCTTTTCCCCCCATGAACATTAGTTAAATATAAACAATAATCAATATTAAGGACTGTCTAATAATACTAATGACTGGTTAAGAGAATATATACATAATACAACCATTTTTTAAAAAAAAGGCTGTCAATAGAGCTGATGCAAAATGTTTCTGAAGAAATGGAACAATGTACTATTGCCATCAGTAAATGATGGGCATGTGACGATATCGGCACTTTTCTCCAGTAATCATTTAGGGTATATTCTCCACTGCTTTGTACCTGTTGTAGTTACTTACCCCTGTGCAAAGTTGGTGTAAAATACTACCATTCTGCACTAGTAATGTTTTTACATCCAGTTTTCACTCAATCTGCACAGGTGAGATTACTACAACAGGCACAACACATTGTGGAATTAGGCCCTTAATATATTAGGGTATTTGGGGCATCTAAAAATATTATCAAACATGAACCTGATGTTTAGATGAGGGTGAAAAGTGCCAGGGTGTGTATGAACGGGGTCAATGAAGTACAGGTTTTCTACTTTTCCCTGTACCTCTTTTTGTTATCTTGTGAGTGCTGTATATGGTTTTCCTGACATGTTTAATTCTGATACAATCTCTTAATTTAAGTTAAAAGCCTTATTTATACTGCTAGTCCTTACTCTCAGTAGTGGGTGTAACACTGGCATGAGATCAGAATCATGCCTATTTGATTGATATGCTGCTGTAATTGTTTGAAAAATAAAAAAATGTATCTTTAATGTGTAACAGTAAAAGGGAAACCACGTCAGTTACTGGAGCTTAGCTGTAATATAATACCACCACTAAACACGGACAAAGGAAGCAAAAGGTGTGTAACTAAAAACTTGGAGCAACAGGGCTATCCATGTGGGTTTTTTTTTTTTTTTTGGTGTATGTAAAATTTTTCAAAGAGATAACTGGTTGTTAGGTAATTGCAGTCTTCTTCTTAAGAAAATTACATAGCTTACATTGTCTTGCCAAATACACTTTAGTGCTATTTTTTGCCATCCGCTTGCTTCTCCTTTGCTAAAGGATATTTCTCTGTGGGAACATGAAATTACTGCCATCATCATTTTCCTCCCTCTTAATTTTATGC
Organism: Trachemys scripta elegans; assembly: GCF_013100865.1. NCBI lineage: Eukaryota > Metazoa > Chordata > Testudines > Emydidae > Trachemys > Trachemys scripta. The sequence goes on along the minus strand of NC_048298.1, from coordinate 229,234,450 downwards.
TGATAGTCAGTCTATGTTTGGTGAGCGACCAAAGCAAACTCTGTTTTAGAAATGAGGGAAACTCTTTGAGGAAAAAATCAAAATCATCCAAAATGTCATTCCCTTTTTCTACACCCAAACTTATTTATTGGATTGTTTCTGTTAAGAAATGAAGCTTGTTTTAAGTGTAATTATAGTAACACATTTGATTTTTATTTTGGCAGAGTGAAGATGTATACCTTTTAAAAAGAGAAATTGAACAGGGGGAAAGCGATCTTGAGAAAGTGCAAACCTTTCATACTGAATGCCTGATGATGAACTGGTATAATGGAGAAAAAGATTGTGAAAATAAGTATGTCCTCAAACTGTCTTTATGCCTCAGAGTGCTCTATAGGTTATGCAAGCTACCTGTTACATTTCTTGTCTTGTCTTCATTTTGCATTTTTCACATCTGACATTCTCCTTAAGATGTTTTCCTTTTGCAAAGAAAGGTTGAAAAATCTTTAATTAATACTATTGTAAGAATCTTTATGAAAAAAAAAAAAACAAGTCTGGAAGAAAAAGATGATAAAAATGTATTGCTGGGAATTGGAACAAAATGGTGTGTGAGCCAAGGTGGCAGCAGTAACACGAACCAGTTCAGATAGTGTGAGTATTCTTCTGCCTCCTGCAGACAGTACATGCTTGGAAAAAAACAGTTTGTCCCTTCAGTTTGATCCCACAGAACACGTTTGTACATTCATTCCATATGGATCCTTATGGTCTCAGTTCAGTTCCCCCCCCCCAATACCACTACATTCAGCACCAATTAACAAGCTCATTGAAAGTCTAATTGGACAAAGAGTGAATGTGCATGAAGAATGAATGTCCCTAGAGATGTCCTTTAGGTCATGGAGGATGGAGGCAGATTCTTAGGGGACTGGGGGAAGTTTTCACCGCTGCTGATTACGCAGTTTCCATTTTATAGAAATTCAGAGATCTTAGGTCTCCAGGTATATCAATTGGATACCTTACAAGAGCACTAAATAAATAAAAAGGAGGAAATTATTTCAACTGATGCCCACTTCATTTGTGTACTACAAATACAAAACCAAAAAAATTACATCTTAAAAAAGGATTTCAACAATTAATGAAAACCATCTCCTGCCTTAAAAAAATTATTTGAATACAAGCAAAAGTTCATGATTTATTGTTATAGAGGATGTGCAGAATGATTTAAGATGCATGGAAGGAACGGCCAGCAGGTCAGTAGAAAAAAAATATGTAAAGTGCTTATTTCAGGGCATGTTGTTGTTGTTAACATTAGTAGAGACGTTTATATCACTTATTATTTATAGGATGGCTCACTCTCCTCCCTCCACCCTTGGGAATTCAAAGCAGCTATAATAGAATAGCCTGGCCTCAGTAAAGGATAGACTATTTACATGTGTATCAGGGTTTTTTACATGAACCTTTGAAAGTAAAACTAACATTTTTTAACCTATTTATGAAATCAAGACCGTAGTAAAATAATGTGAATCATTTGTAGCCTTGCAGAGCATTTGAAATCAGTATTTAAGTGCTGCATGTATTTAAACTTAACGTTTGAAAAGTGGTTCCTTACAAATGCATTTATACTCTTGAAAGTTATTCACTTGCTTGTTTCTTGTCTTTATCACTCATAAACAGGCATCACAAGCAGACTCTTACTGCATCCTCTGTAACCACACACATTCAGGAGCTGAACACCTCTCCTATCAGTAGGCCATACTGTGCCTCAGAAGAGCCATTGCTGACTTCACACAAGCGTACAGTAGATGTATGGCAAACTCGGTGTGACAGTCCAGTCAGAAGGAAGTCAGCACTCTATGCAGGTAACTATCTAAAATGAAGCATGTAGATCTTATTCAACAGAATTTATTCATCCACTGTGAAGTGATTCTGTCAGTAATAAAATAAAAATTCCTCAGCTCTGTTGCAAATAAAACATTTGATTATTTAAACAAAACATTATCTTAAAACTCTAATTTATATTCCATCATTTTTGCATTTTGTTCATCTTGGACATTTACTCTAGACTGGTCAGTGTCCAGTCATTTGCACTTTCTGGTACAGTGCTGTGGTGGTTGGTTTGTACACCCTGCAAGGGAACGCCTAATTTAAACTATTTTGATTGAAATTTTAAAAATACAGTGTAAGCAGTTCAGTTAATAGTAGGCATCTAACCCCTCTCTCTTTTTAATGCAAATAAATGAATCATTGTTTGTGGTTACCGTGAAGACCTCGTGTGTGTGTTTTATTAGCTACAGCATTAATTAAAAAAACCTTGGGAAAGTACAGAGAACCAATTGGAGCTGAAGTATTGTTACCTGTGAGGGCTTGTCTAAGACAGTTCATTTAAGAACATGGGATGAAAACCAAAGAAGTATTATGTTTTCAAGAATTGCAGGCAGCCATTTGATTTGTAGATTAGTTGTCCTTTTCTCTCTGTCTGAATACCTGCAGAGCAAACAAAGACTAGTCTGCTCAGGACCCTGGGCCATCGAGTGAGGTCCTGTGAAGAAAGACCAGATGAGAGGATATCTCCTGAAAGAAAGGGTTGTTTGCTCAGAAATAACCTGAAATCTGCCACTATTTTTAAAGGCAAGTTATCACAACTGGGGGAATTGAAGTCACTTATTCTAATTCGTTTAGATCTTGTGGTACCACATTTAAGACAGAGCTGAGTTGTTGATGAGCTTGTAAACTGCAGTAAAAAGAATTCCGACTGGGTTTCACTGGCCTGGTCAAGGAAGCATTTTCAGCAGGATGGTAAATTTGAGATATTAAAATATGATGGATACTGATGGAAAATTGAATACAATTTCACACATCTGTAAATAGCATTCAGTTTAGCATCATCTGCAAGGGAAAGAATGGTCTGGTTTTTTTGGAAGGACCTCAAGATCCTTGCACACTATCTATACACTGTCTCTTTGGCAGGGTCATTTTCCATTAAAGTGGTGCAGAATACTTTCATTGAAGACTGCTGAAGGCACATCTGAATCACAGTTGTTTTTCCTGAAAAGGGTGCACATCTAAGATATGTTCATTGTAATCAAAGAAACATGAACATTGTATATTAGCTTAAAGAGATGGCAATGACACCATGTTATGTTACTATGGCCTGAGTTGAGGAACAAGCTTGGTGAATCTTCCTTCTTGAGTTAAAGGCTATAAATCTAAACAAAGTATAAAATAATTTTGAAATGATAAAATTAGGGTTTGTCTACATCGGCACTTTTGTTGCTAAAACTTATTGCCTGGGGGTGTGAAACACCCCATGAATGACAAAAGTTGTAGCGACGAAAAGCGCTGGTGTGGACAGCACTTCATTGGTGGGAGCCGCGCTCCTGGCGATGAAGCTACCGGCCCCTTGTTGGAGGTGATTTTCTTTTGCCACTGGGAGAAAGAGTGGCCCCACAGCGCACCTTGCAACGGCATGGCTGCAGCGACACAGCCATGCCCTTGTAAGTTGCACAGTGTAGGTATCTTACACAGTGTAGACATAGCCTTAGTGCTTATGTACTTTTACATTTTTTGTTTTTATTAGTTCTTGTGAAGTGTGAGTGGTCAGGCACCACGACTGAAACACAAGAGAGATTAATTCTCATGAATAAATTTAGTAGCTGGAATAAGCATTATTGTACAGCCTTATAGCACTTCTAATAAGCTCAGATAGAGCCGATGTTAATTACTTTGTGGTGTGTGTGTGTGTGTGTGTGTTTGTGCAAAACCATTACATGATGCCTTTGTAAATTTGTAAATGTTTTTCCACAGAGGTGAATACACAAAAGGTGGCAAAACGAGCATCTAAAGAGTACGTACATGTGTCACACACAAGTGGTAGTAGTTTATATTTCTTTATTTTCCATAACTGCTATATTACCAAATATATTTCTGTTTGATATTACATCTATATGTAGACTTTAGTAAGGCATTTGATACGGTCTAGCATGATATTCTTTTCGATAAACTAGGCAAATACAATTTAGATGGGGCTATTATAAGGTGGGTGCATAACTGGCTGGATAACCGTACTCAAAGAGTTGTTATTAATGGTTCCCAATCCTGCTGGAAAGGAATAACAAGTGGGGTTCTGCAGGGGTCTCTTTTGGGACCGGCTCTGTTCAATATCTTCATCAACGACTTAGATATTGGCGTGGAAAGTACGCTTATTAAGTTTGCAGATGATACCAAACTGGGAGGGATTGCAATTGCTTTGGAGGACAGGGTCATAATTCAAAATGATCTGGACAAATTGGAGAAATGGTCTGAGGTAAACAGGATGAAGTTTAACAAAGACAAATGCAAAGTGCTCCACTTAGGAAGGAAAAATCAGTTTCACACATACAGAATGGGAAGAGACTGTCTAGGAAGGAGTACGGCAGAAAGGGATCTAGGGGTTATAGTGGACCACAAGCTAAATATGAGTCAACAGTGTGATGCTGTTGCAAAAAAAGCAAACGTGATTCTGGGATGCATTAACAGGTGTGTTGTGAGCGAGACACGAGAAGTCATTCTTCCGCTCTACTCTGCGCTGGTTAGGCCTCAACTGGAGTATTGTGTCCAGTTCTGGGCACCGCATTTCAAGAAAGATGTGGAGAAATTGGAAAGGGTCCAGAGAAGAGCAACAAGAATGATTAAAGGTCTTGAGAACATGACCTATGAAGGAAGGCTTAAAGAATTGGGTTTGTTTAGTTTGGAAAAGAGAAGACTGAGAGGGGACATGATAGCAGTTTTCAGGTATCTAAAAGGGTGTCATAAGGAGGAGGGAGAAAACTTGTTCACCTTAGCCTCTAAGGATAGAACAAGAAGCAATGGGCTTAAACTGCAGCAAGGGAGGTTTAGGTTGGACATTAGGAAAAAGTTCCTAACTGTCAGGGTGGTTAAACACTGGAATAAATTGCCTAGGGAGGTTGTGGAATTTCATCTCTAGAGATATTTAAGAGTAGGTTAGATAAATGTCTATCAGGGATGGTCTAGACAATATTTAGTCCTGCCATGCGGGCAGGGGACTGGACTCGATGATCTCTTGAGGTCCCTTCCAGTCCTAGAATCTATGAATAAATCTCACAATCTCTTATTTTTAGTTCTCTAGATACCTCTTCAGCTCATTGGCTAAAGACTCATGGCTTGGTTGCTAGACGACTCACCATAATGGATGCCTTAGCCCCTACAGCTGTTCCTCACAGCACTAAATACATCCCGGTTTTAGACAAACATGTTGTTTCTAAAGTATTTGATGAGGTAAAACTCTTATGCTGTTTCAGGGGAAACTTAAAATTTACTATTGTTTTTATTATTTTATTATTCATTATTTTTTTTATTATTCATCTAGATAAATATTGAATAAGTGTACATAGCAGAATGTGGGTTATTCACAGTAAATGTACTGTATACATTTGGAAATATTTATTCACAACAAATAATGATAAAACAAATTTATTAATTCTGTTTCCTGCAGGGTGACAAGATAATAGAGCTTAATGCTAGTTGCATTTCTTGCCTATATACCAGTTGGTGCCAGCATGCAGCCACCAGGTGTTCAAAAATTGTTCATGGGCCATAGTCATTAATGATATTTGTTAAATCATTGGAGTTCTGAATTTTGGGCTGTTAGTCAGCTAGTAAACTGGTTACGCTTTCCTGGATCACTGAGTTCTCAGAGCTACACATGTTCTCTAGAGTGCTTTTAGAAAAGAACAGAATGAAATGATCTAGGATCCCATCTTGATAGGTGCCTCTTGTAAGGTTCTGAGTGTTAACAATTCCCACTGAATTATTTGTCATGAAATGTGAACCTATGCCCTCCCCAAAGGGCCATCCATGTTGTGGAAGGTTACCCCTGGAGGAATTCTTAAATTGGTGTATTCTCTCTATACATGCTGAGAATTTTTTGCAGTTCATTCTAAACAATAAATGTTTTACAAAAACAACACAGCAGTGGAAAAGCTGGAGAGCATGAGCTTAAATTGAATAATGAGGAGGTAAAGGCTTTGTGAATGGGATATGATGTAAACCTGAGTGAAATATTCATAACAAAATGTGAACCTACATACAATTTAAGATTTTTTAAATTTCAGTTTTAAATTCCAACTTACGTGCATTTTTAAGGGAATTTTTGCTGTAATATTCAGATTTTTAAAGAAAAAAATAGGCTCACTATTTTAGTGAAAATAGCCACACAAAAAAATCAAGCTTGTTTCTGATATTAAAAAAAGGGGGAGCGACATTTTTTAAAAGAAAGATGTCTTTTTGCCTCAAAAACTTGCATAAATGTACACATTTTCATATTTCATATGTGAAAAGAGCCTTTTTGCCAAAACCGAATAAAGCAAAACTTGTGTGAACCTGCGCAAATTCACCACAGTGAATTTGGGTATTAAATGTCACATAACAGAAACTGGGAATTTTACACAACTCTAATGGGCTATTTCCAGGCAATTGTCACCGCTCCCTATGCCCTTTCCTACCAGCTGTTCTCTTCAGGTCTCCCCATGGAGAGTTTCCCAAGCACTCCCTGCATCTTTCTAGGATAGTCTTGAAAATTTGTTATAACTGCTGCTTGAAAGAAGCACCTTGTAAAAACTAAAAGCCTTCTAGAATAGTTTGAGCCACCTCTGCAAACGGTATTTTAGAGAAATATTTTATCTAGATATTATTGAGCCAAATTCATCCACAGGGATGAATGTAGGCCATTATATTTGAAATGAATATAGTGGTATAGCTGTTAGCAAACAGTGCAATATTTGTAGGCATTTTTGGGTTTGGGGACATAATTACAGAGAGAGATGGGCAAATTTTTTTCTTATGAGAAAAAAATAGTTTATTTGCTGAAAAATGCAGTTTTGGTCGACACAAAACTATTCGTGAATCTGGCCTGATAGTTTTGTTTGGGGGAAAGTTTTTCAGGGTCAGTTTGAGGGAGGTAAGAGTGAGTTTGTTCCACTTTGTATAAATACTTAAATATTCACTGAGCCAAAGTGAGAGTGACTCTTTAGCTGGTGATTAAAGCACTCACTTGGGGAGAGAGGGGTAAGAGATGTGGATTTAAACTCCTCCTTTTAGTCAGGCAGAGGGAAAATTTAAATCCACATCTCCTAGGTCAGTGCCTTAAGCACGAGGCTATAGAGTCACTCTCACTTTGGCCCACTGAATATTTAAGTAGTTAAAGTGGAACAGCTTCAACAGGAGAGATTGAGAGCAACCCACCCAGAGTAGCCTATAGCCTGTCGATAGATGCTTACCTGGCAGGGCTGTGATTTGAATTCAAGTCCCTGTTCCAGAGTGGGGATTTGAATCTGGGTCTCCCACATACCATTTTCCTAACCACTGAACTAAAGGTTATAAAGGGAAACACACATACCCGACCTGAAACAGACTTTTCCAATTTGCTGACAAATTCCAAACCTTTTTGGAAATGAACTGATTTTCTCTGATCTTTCAGTTTGCTGGCTGAATCAAAAAATCAATTATTTGCCCAGCTCTAGTTAGAAGCAGTTATAAATGAACACTCCTGTCCTGCCAACTATTTTTACAGAGAACTTCCCCACAGATTTCATTAAGACATCTAATGAATAGCTCAATGGTAGGTTCTGGCCTGAAATGCTGGAGCCTGCATTATTGCAGGTCACGAATATGCTGTATGTAAAGGAAGGAAAGGAACTAGAACTACTAATAAGTGGAGTCAACAGAATTACCTTTATCAGCCCTGGAACTCAATCTCCTTTGGAATCCATGCCAACACTTGAATGAAAAGCTGAGAATAGGGTGTGACTTTAATTATAAATAGGGCCCTACAAAATTCACGGCTTTGAAAAATGCATCACGGACTATGAAATCTGATCTCCCTGTGAAATTTGGCTATTGTAGGGGAGGGTGATCTCCAGCTGCTAGTCTTGGCTGGGCTGGGGAGAGACAGGACTTCTTATTCCCCTGCAGGGGCAGCTCCCAGGGTCAGGTCAGACTCACCACTGGGAACCTCCCCTGGCTGCAGGAAGCTCTGTGGCTGCTGGCTTGGAAGCCAAACTCTGAAGGCAGCGCTGAGGTAAGAGTGGCAATCCCGTGACCCTTCCCCCTCTCTTTTGGGTCGGGACCTCCATGGTTACAACACTGTGAAATTTCAGATGGCAACATCTGAAACCACTAAATTGACTATTTAAAAAATCCTGTAATTGTGAAGTTGACCAAAATGGACCGTGAATTTGGTAGGACCCTAATTATAAAGCTTGAGCAGGAATTATGAGGTTGCGTTAAGAATCTTGGTTGCTCCTATACTTGAAAAGGCTCCATTCAGAATCATAAATACGTACACAATTGTTGGTATTTTTTTAGAGGACATTATTTTTATTTTCATCCTCTACAAACATTAATGCACTAACATTAGATTTATTGTTTTGGAAATAGAGAAGCAAGCAAAAAGGTTGCCATGGCAATTCTTCATTAACATCATGCTCATGTGCTCTTTCATTTTTGTGTGCCCTTGCAGTTTCACCTGAGCTATTTCAAAGAGATTAATTCATTACACAATGCATCAGTTTCATATCCAGAATAAAAGGTGTTCTGGCTGTTTAACATAATGTACAGTCCCCCTCTAGTAATTCTGGAGGAATACTTCTCTGTAGATTCTTTTGTGTATCTGCTTTGCAGATTGTGGTGTCTTTAATAAGTTTAATGCCACAATAATGCGTGTATTTTTGCTTATCCTTCGAGTACTACTCAGACTATTATACCCATTCCTTGAGAAGTTATATTGAATTTTAATGTATTGTACTGTTGGGATAAAGGGTGGTGCTGGGGGGACGCATTCCATTGAAAAGGGAGCCTATGTGGAGACCGCAGCTTGAGCAAAACTGCTGATCTCAACTATGGCAGTATGGGATTGGAAAACAGGTGATGTCTCAAGTAAGCAGGTTCCAGGCTATTTAGGGCTTGAACTCCATCTGGAAATCCAGAGGCAGGCATTGCTTGTTGAGTATTTCCCCCTGAGCAAAGACTGATCTCATTTGTTTGGACAAAATACTCCACTTATGAACAACTGAGCTGCCACATTCTCACTAGCTTTAGCTTCTGAATGGATTTAAGGTGTAGTCCATTGTGAAGTGATTTGCTGAGAGGTGAGGTGACACAAATGTATAAATCTCAGTGAAGAGGTCGTTCTCAGAAAGAAAAGATGGCAACCTTGGAGCCAGCCGCAGATGGAGAAAAAGCCATCTGACTACTGCTAAAAGATGATCATCTAGTAATAACTGGAAATCCAGCCAGACTCCCATGATAGAGACACAAGTAACACATGGCAGAGACATACTTTCAGTTAGAGGCACTTTTTTTTTATTGCATCTTCTGATCGTTTTCTGTAACACATCAACATTACTTCAGTTTCATCAGGATTGAACTTCAGCTAGCTCTCTGTCATCCATGCTCCAAACTCAGATGGACATTGGGAAAGAGATTTAAATGCACCATTTGAGACAAAAGAAGTTTTGCAGAATCTGTGTTGGTACATTGAACACAGTAGTACCTTCTTCCTGTACCCCATGTTTCATGTTTCCTTGTGGTACTGTGCACTGGAGTTTTTCCAGAATTACCCTGGAATAGTTTAGTTGTTTGAAGGGTTCTGGGAAGATGGGTTGGGTAATGTTGTTGTTTGGGGGTTGGGAAGTTGTGGGAGGTCTCGCTCCCCTCTTTTCTTTAAGATCCCTTATTAGGGTGTCTGGCTGTGCTATTTTTGTAATGAAGTGTTCTTCTGTAGATCCTGTCATACACCTAGAGCCAAATTTTCAAAGATATTTAGACACCTAAAAATGTAGATAGACACCATGTGCAATTTTCAAAAGGGCCTATGCAGGTGTGGCGTCTAGCTCCCATTGAAATCAATGACATTGGTTTCAGTGGGAGTTAAGCATCTAACCTACTTCGATCTTTTGAAATCACAATAGGTACCTATCTGCATTTTAGGAACCTAAATATCTTGGTGGAATCTGCCTCTAGAGTATAAGATATGACATTTAAAATGTTTAAATAAGTAAATTCCCTATTTGCATGTTGTGTAAAAATAGATGGCAATAAGCTGGTGTTGTATACAGAAATATACAATATTGTATTAAAATAATACTGTATATAATATGTTCATGTTATAGATCCTGTTTGCATCCTTTCTATGCTGCCCTTTAGTATTAGATTAAGACTAGAGAGAGTGCTGCTCATTCCATTTAGAATTTAAATAGAGATTTAGCTAGCTTAATTTCCCTTGCCTCATAAGAATTCATTTGCAGGGTTCCAACATTTTATTTAAAGGGGTCACAAGACTTGTGTACATGCAGTACAAGAAAATGATGTCTTAATTCAGAAACAAATGTTATGTTTCAACCTCATTACCTTTGATCGGGATCGGTCTCATGGGTCTCCAAACACTTGATCACTCACATCAACTGCTTGGCTTTTTCTTTACTTTTCCTTTTTTTCCCTTTGAGATTTGCCTTGTGTATGTAAGGTTGGGGTATTCCAGTATTCTGGTAGATAAAGAATAACACGATAAATGAAATCTTTGCACTTTTTTGTGTTGTAGGTGTTACCCTTGGCCCATGTTAGCAATGACAAGAAGCGGATCACACTAATTAATCCTCAGGCAGTGAATCTTGATGCCTATAAAGAAAAACTGGAACAAGCAATTAAATCCTATGAAAGGTAAGTCTGCTCTTCAGATTTTCTCCATGTTGACAGACTGACTCATATGATGAATTGGGTTCATTGTACATCTCTGAGGCTTGGTCTACACTAACCCCCCAAATCGAACTAAGGTACGCAACTTCAGCTACGTGAATAACGTAGCTGAAGTTCGAAGTACCTTAGTTCGATCTTACCTCGGTCCACACTCGGCAGGCAGGCTCCCCCGTCGACTCCGCGGTACTCCTCTCGTCTAGCTGGAGTACCGCAGTCGACGGCGAGCACTTCCAGGTTCGACTTATCGCGTCCAGACAAGACGCGATAAGTCGAACCCAGAAGTTCGATTGCCAGCCGCCGAACTAGCGGCTGGGTATAGACGTACCCTGACTGTCTTACCTGTGCTTTGCTCACTAATCCATCTCCTCAAAGTTGTATTTTAACATTCTGTACATTTAAGCATTTTCAAACAGCCACCATTGTCTAAAAATGTATCCTACCAGAGAAATGTTTTCTTCTTTTCAAAAGTGTGGCATTAAAAGTAAATGAGCAGTCAGGGACACCATAAATATTACACTGCACACAGAATACACACATTATTCTTTTTAAGTAACCAAAATTCATTTTAATCTCAACTGTAATCTCAAAATGTTAAATGTAAAACAAAACCTTTTCTGAAATAGAAACATAATACAAATATAACCAAGGCAATAAACAACAGGTGCCTAACATTAAGCTCCTAGATCCATATTTAGCTGCCTAAATAATTGTCCTGAGTTTTGCTGTTGACCGCTTGGCACTTCTGAAAATCAGACCACTTATTTAGGCTAACTATGGGTTTAGGAGCATCACTTTAGGCACCTGTGTTATAAGATATTGGCCCTTATTTTTATGTTTTTTTTTTCAGAAGAGTTGTGTTGTGCTTATTGTTTGCAGGATCAGAGAGGAAGTAGACGTTGAAAGGATTTTATAAATCTTAACTATTTATTTCTTGGCTTTTAAGTTTGTGGTTTTTGAAAATTATGTGATGATTAGTAATCTTAACAGGATTTTATGGACAAAAAACTTTAATAAACTACATGTCTAGTCAAATTTTATTCTAATAAAATGTACAGATTTAATGACTAATAAATTTATGACATCTGAGTCTTCCTTTCTTGACTAATTGTTGTGTTGGCTTCCCAAGTTTTAGGCCTTGTCTATGCTACAGAGTTTTGTCAACAAAAGGCAGCTTTTATCGACAAAACAATGGATGCGCACACACGATGATGTCACTCTTGGCAGCAAAAATGCCCTTCTTTGGCAACAAAATAAAACCACCCTGACGAGAGGCGTAAGGCTTTTTGAGCAAAAGTTTTGTTGATAAAGTGGCAGTGTAGCCACCGTGCTTGCTTTTATTGCTTTAATTGGCCTCTGGGAGGTGTCCACAATGCCCGTCCTGACTGCGGTGGTAAGCAATTTGAAGTCTGCTGTCCTGCAGCCAGGTAAACAGCCATCTGCCCCATCCCCTTTAAAGCCCTGGGAATTTTTGAAATTCCATATCCTGTTTGCTCGGCGTGGAGAGGTCTCATCGCATCTTACCAGGTGACCATGGCGGCTTCATACAGCAAACACTCTCCTGGTTGGACCACTGTGGAGCTGCTGGATCTGCACAGTATTTGGGGAGAGGAGACTGTGCAGTCCCAGCTGTACTTCAGCTGTAGGAATTTTGATATCTACAGGCAGATTTCTTGAGGCTTTTGTGAAAAGGGCGATGACTGGGACACGGTGCAATGCAGAGCGAAGATAAAGGAGCTGAGGCAGGTGTGCCATAAGGCGAGGGAGGCAAAACATTGCTCTGGTGCTGCACCCAAGACCTGCCAGTTCTATAAGGAGCTGGATGCTATCCTTGGCGGTGACCTTACCTCCTCCTCCAAGAGTCGCCCCATGAATACTTCGGTGGGCCTGGAGGCAACGGAAAGAGGACCTAACCCAGAGGATGAAGTTATTGATGAAGAGGTGGTGTTAGATGACAATGAGGAGCTCCAGGCGGGGTCGTCCAGTGGGGCATGCAGCCAGGAACTGTTTATCACTCCAGAGGTTTCTAGCCAGTTTAAGCAGTTGCTCTTCAGTGAGCAAGAAGCAGGAGATGAGACATTTGGTAAGTGGCTGTGGTTTGTGTAGTGCAGAGGTGGGTTCAGGGTATAGAAATGAACAAGGCTTGCTGTGTTTCTGTGTGCTGGACATTTCCCTGTTCGGCTAATCAATATGGTGGAACAGGGTGTTGATGCACGCGGAGATCTCACTGGAATCCTCCAGAGAGATCTCTAGGAACCTTTCCTGGAGGTACTCGGCAATCCTCTGCTAAAGGTTCCTTGGCAGAACAGCTTTGTTCCTTCCCCAGTGGTAGGAAACTTTCCCGTGCCATTCAGCAATCACTTGTGCAAGTACCAGAGCAGCACATGGGCAAGCAGCATAGGGACCAGGGCGGAATCCACAAGTGTGTAGTAGATGTGCCCTCACTTCCCTGCTTACCCTCAGCAGTGAGATATCTGCTACAATGACCCCATACCTGCAGGGCCGGTGCAAGGAAGTTTTGCGCTCTAGGCGAAACTTCCACCTTGCATCCCCCCCCAGCCCTGCAGCAGCTCCCCACCCCCTCTGCCGTGAGGCCCCCCCCCCGCGGCAACCCCCCCCGTGGCAGCTCCCCTCCCCAGGGAGCCGTGCAGCAGCTCTCCACCCCAGCTCACTCTGCTATGTCCCCTCCCCGAGCACGCCGTCACTGCTCCACTTCTCCCACTTCTCCACTTCAGCTGATTGGCGCCGCAAGCCTGGGAGGTGGGAGAAGTGGAGCAGTGACCGCGCGCTCAGGGAGGGGAGATAGGAAAGCTGTAAAAAAAAATTGGGGGCACCGCTTTTTGGCGCCCCCAAATCTTGGCACCCTAGGCAACTGCCTAGTTTGCCTTAATGGTAGCACCTGCCCTGCATACCTGTGGAAAAGTGTGGGAGAATTTAGAATTTTTTCCCAAGTTGGCTGCACTGCAACCCTTCCAGAGTGCTCTTTTCCCCATGTAGAGCACCCCCCGCTTCCAGCCAACACTCACCAGGCTTGGGATGTTCACCAAGGGTCAGTGAGAAAGTGTTATGTTATCAGAGGTGTATTTTACTGAAATGTTTCAATGCTGTGCGTGAACTTAACAATCACATTTCTGTGCATTGTTTCTTGTGCTTCTGCAGATGTGGCCTTGAAGGACACCCCACACACACGGGCAGAGCGTCTTTGCCAGACAAGAAAGTGCCCAAGACGGAACAAAGAAGACATGTTACGAGAGGTACTGCAGTTCTCCAATGAAGAAAAAAGGGAATGCAGGGAGTGCAGGGAAGCCGAAAGGCAGGACAGAAAAGAAAATTAGGAGTTTGTTAAGGACACTACTGAGCAGATGGTTAAAGTCATGGAAGAGCAAACACAGATACTGAAGTCCTTAATAATGCCTCAGATTGATCAGATGTGTGCCCGCCCTCCCCTGCAGCACATTCAGAACTCTTTTTTCCATGCCCCCCAAACTCCATCCACACATTCCTTTCTGCTTTCCAGGAGTTCTCGGTTTCCCATTCACTCCACCCTCTCGGACAGCTTTCAAAATGATAGCTGGACCTACACACAGCTGAAAGTCTGCCCTTCCCTGGTTCCTCCTTTCCCACCAAGCATCTTTGTGTGTTTGTGCGTGTGTTGTTTTTTCTGAAATAAAAGCAAATTTTTGAACAATAACTAATCTTTATTTGTGTCATACAAATTGAGATAGCAGGCACTACCAAGCCATACACAGGCAGTTTAATCATTTGCTTACTGGAATTTAAGGCTCAAATTTCATAATTGCTTTCTATGAAAACTAGATGTAATGTAACATTGCAGTACCAATCACAGAGATGTACATTACTGGTTCTCATTTTCGAAGTGTTGCCTCAAAGCCTCCCTGATTCAAATAGGCCCCTCTGATAACCCTGGTATCTGGCTGCTCAAAATCAGCAGTGAGGCAGTCTGCCTCAGCACTCCACCCCTGAGCAAACCTTTCACCTTTAGCTACACAAATATTATGCAATGTACAACATGCGACTATGACCATGGGTATAATATCCTCACTGAAGTCTAACCTGCCATAAAGGCATCGCCAGCACGCCTTTAATCTGCCAAAGGCACATTCCACAGTCATCTGGCACCTATTCAGCCTGTTGTTGAACCACTCCTTACTGTTATCCAGGTTTCCTGTGTAAGGTTTCATGAGCCATGGTTTTAAGGGGCATGCTGGGTCTCCCAGGATCAATATGGGCATTTAAACATCCCCCACTGTAATCTTCTGGTCTAGAAAGAAAGTCCCTGCTTGCAGCTTTCTGTACAGGCCGGTGTTCCTGAAGATGTGTGTGTCATGCACTTTCCTGGACCACCCCGCATTGAAGTTAGTGAAATGCCAATGGTGATCCACAAGCGCCTGAAACACCATGGATAAGTACCACTTCCTATTTATGTACTCCGTCGCAAGGTGATCTGGTGCCAGAATTGGAATATGTGTGCCATCTATCGCCCCTCCAGTTAGGGGAAACCCATTTCTGCAAAGCCGTCCACTATTTCACGCACATTTCCCAGAGTCACACTCCTTCGTAGCAGGATGCAATTAGTTGCCCTGCACACTTGCATTAACGCAGCCCTAATGGTCGACTTCCCAACTCCAAACTGATTTGCGACCCATCAGTAGCAGTCCGGAGTCGCAAGCTTCCACACTACAATTGACATTCACTTCTCTACCAATAGGGCAGCTCTCATTCTGGTATCCTTGCACTGCAGTGCTGGGGCGAGCTCCACAGACAGTTCCAGGAAGCTGGCTTTCTGCATCTGAAAGTTCTGTAGCCACTGCTCGTCATCTTAGACCTGCATGACAATGTAATCCCACCATTCAGTGGTTCTTTCCCAAGACCAAAAGCAATGGTCCACCGTGTGCAGCTGTTCTGTGAATGCCAAAAGAAATCTAAAGTTGTTCCTATCCATATTACACACCATGTCAAGCAACTGGGAGTCTTGTTCAGTTAGGAACTTCATGATTAACAATACTGCCCTCTGCGATGTGTTAATGACACTATCCGAGCATAGGAGAACAGAGCAGGATCCATCTCTTCATTCAAAGATGCCAGGATGCACAGCAAACAAGGTCTGTAGAAAAATGCCACAAAAGAAAGCCGGAAGCCCATGGAATGCTGGGATGGAAAACAATGCATCATGGGACACTGAGCTTGGTCCCAAGATGTGCCGCGATCTGCTCCACCTTCCCACAAGACCTAGAGGCAGAAGGTGTTGAGCTGCACTGTGGGATAGGTACCCACAGTGCACTGCTCACACTGTCGATGGTAGTGCCCCAAGTGTGAATGTGCTCTGCCAACAGAGGGAGTGAGTGTGAATATGAAATACCGATTTTTAGTATAGCGCTTTTTGTTTGTCATCATAACTTTTATCAACAAAACTATAGTGTAGGCAAGGTCTTACTCTCCTTCACAGATCTCAGTGTCTGATTCCATCCTTTGTGAAACAACAAATCCCCTTTCCATTCCCACTTTTTGTTGCCAAGTCCGTGTCTTGATCCACACTAAATACTTCTCTTGTATAACTACATCGCACAGGGGTGTGAAAAATCCACACACTTGAGCAACATAGTTACACCAACCTTAACACCCCATGTAGACATATCGGTAGGAGAGCTTCTCCTGTCAACATAGCTACCCCCTCTCAGGGAGGTGGAGTTATTAAGCTGACCGGGAGAGCGCTCTTCCATTCGCTTAAAGCGTCTTCACCAGATGCGCTACATTGGTGTAGCGTAGATCTGCCCTGTCTTTCATGATCTTAAAGTAAAAACTGATTTGGAAACTGTTTATTTTGTATAATATTTATGGAAATCAATTAAGATATATTTGTTTTTATTTTGCACTCACTAGATTGAATGTTAATGGTTCTAGGGGGCCTGATCCAATGTTCATTGAAGTCAATGGGAATTTTGTCCTTGATTTTAATGGTGAGGTTTTGATAACTATTTCCATCTTGTTCACTACTGTGGAATGTATTGAAAAATAATCCTGGTTGACTTCAGTGGAGTTGTAAGGGGGAGAAAAATGTCTTCTGATAAAATATTATGAGTGTTTTGCTGAAGAGCTAGAGCACAGGCATGATTTTTAAAGTATTATGCCTGGTCTCTCTGAAACTTACTGACATGAGTGGTCTTTACTGATGCTAGTTCCATTGACTAAAGTGAGTCAGGGTTATTAGCATCAATAAGAGCTTGCAGGACTGGGCCCAATATTTTTACAAATATGTGTAAAAAATAAAACTGCTTGAAGGCATTAGTTGTTATGAGTATTAATACTAATGAAAATTTCAAAATGAACATTTTATCTTTTTTTCCTTTAGAAGTGAGTGAAAAATTATTCAAAACCAAAAATATTGTTTCTTCTTAGTTCATGAGACAAAAAAAATTGCTTCTGGAATTTTGCACTATGGAGTTCTCCATGGAAAAGGCATATACAGTAGAACATCAGAGTTACGAACACCAGAGTTATGAACTGAGCAACCACATACCTCATTTGGAACAGGAAGTATGCAATTGGGCAGAAGAGACACCCCCTTCCCCTCCCCACAAAAGCAATAGAGTACCATACTGTGTTAAACGTAAAGTACTAAAAAAATAAATAAAGAGAAAGCAGCATAGTTAAGTTTCAAAGCTGTATTAAGTCAATGTTCAGCTGTAAACTTTTGAAAGAACAACCATAATGTTTTGTTCAAAGTTACTAGAGTTACAAAGATTTCAGAGTTATGAACAACCTCCATTCCCGAGGTGTTTGTAACTCAGAGGTTCTACTGTATGTACCAATTTTTAGCAAAAGCAGTTTTCTAAAATCCCAAATTCTCAAACTATAAATCCTTGAAACTAAGATTATAAAATTGAAACACTGGTATAATTAAACTATAGCATTGCAGTTGCAAGGCTGCAATGAAGATTTTAACAGTTTCAGCAAATATCATTGAGGATGGGGCTGGGGTACGTGTGAAAGGTGAAATCATTCCTTGCCTAAATATGTGGATGCCAAGTTTCGACCTATAGTGGATGTAAGTGACAAATTATAGCTCCACATTTCCATCTGAAACATCAATTTAACCATGTGCTATGAATACAGTATTACATTTCTGATAATTGAATTTGCAAGGTTTGCGAGGGTTCAGCTTAGTGAATAGTCGCAAATTTATTTTGACATCTATAAATTAGACAGTATGTTAGTACGTGCCTGTTTCAAGAATAGAAGAAACCATGACAATAACCTCACCATACCTAGATTGATTATTAGCATAAAATTAAGGGGTGGGGTGGGGGGAAGTGATGGCAATAATTTCATGTTTCCACAGAGAAATCTCCTTCAACAAAGGAGAAAAAGCTGGGATCTACAAAGAGTGTGATCTTGAATAGTTACGGACATTTACAAATGAGCTAGTTATGAATGTGCAGAATTTAGAAGTGTGAAATAGACAGCTGAGCATGCTAAGAATGCAGAATATGAATATACTAGTAATTTACATTCTGAAGGAGCTGGTTCTTGTTTTCCTTGGCAGATGAACTGAATCAGTCGGAAACCCATGTTCAGAATCTAATTTTGTATAGACTGTTGGGGATTTTTTTAAGTGCAACAGTTAATTCACCAAGATTGGAAAAAGACAAGTGTTTGGAAAGGTCTGAGTCTTCTCTGAAATGAACTGATGCCAGCTCAGACATTTGTAAACAGTAATATAGCAGAGTTCACTTTTCTATATGATGGCAGCTAGGACCCCCAGAGATTTGCTTCTGCATTGTGAAATAAAAGAGATAGTTATGTGATGGCTTAATTGTTGGGATGTTGACATTTAGGGATACAATTGTAAATTTATATTGGCTAGTAGAAACTTGTAATCTATGCCTAAAAAAAAAAAAAAAAAAAAAAAAGACAAATAATCTGCGACAAAGGGAAAATACCTGCAGTGTTTTTAAAATGACAGAACTTGAGTGCTTTTGGGTAGGCAGTTCTGTTTTCAGCACGGCAGCTTTTCTTAATGGGCAGAGTGGAATGAAGTAGAAATTGAAATGGTGAGATTGCATTTGATTTTTAAGTGGGGAAAAAAATCATTAACATTGCTTCTCAAGTGCCTTCATGCTGAAGCTGTTAACTTGTCTGGGGGGGAGGGGCAGCTCTTGCCTGACATTAAATCAGCGCTGTTGCTCAGTTTAGATTACTGGGTGCTGGACTGAACTCTCCACTAAAATTCCAGCAGGAAACATTAGTGATTGCCACTAATCTCTCAGTGACCCCGAAATAATCATGTTGCTACCAGATGGAAGATGCTGTTTTCCTATATCCTTTTGCAGATGATAAATTCATAATTGAATGATAAGAACACAGTTTGTGCTTTCAATATACAAATCATGGTAGAGATCTTTAGAACTGCTTGTTCTGGTTTATTCATTGATATTATGATAATCAGCCACACACTGACCTCATTCCCTCAGGAATTGTTTTCTTTTATTTATTAGGCGCCTAAATCTAATTATTTGGAGAGCACTATCTCAAGAGGAAAGAGACAAGTAAGTTTTCACCTTCTTCCTGTCTCAATAATTTAATTTTTGAAACATTTATTAATGGAATGGGAGCTACGTTGCTCAGCACCTTTGAGAATCAGGCCATAAATATTTAACACACTTTTTTGGCTGCTCTTGTCATGGCCAGTTTATTTTACTTTCAAGTATTTCCTGTCTACACCTTACTGGTAAAAATTGTTATGTGTGACACGGTAACATGTAAGCTTCAGGTTTTGGTTTGCCACCCACTGAGTTCAGGGCCGGCACAACCCATTAGGCGACCTAGGCGGTTGCCTAGGGTGCTAACATTTGCGGGGATGGTGACTGCGGCGGCCGGATCTTCGGCCGCCCCAGTTGTCGTCGGTATTTTGGGGGTGGGACCTTCCGCCGCCTCTGTTGGGGGTGGTATTTGGGGGGCGGGACCTTCCACCGCCTAGGGCGGCAAAAAAGCTGGTGGAGCTCCTGACTGAGTTACAAAGTGAGAGGATTTTTTTCTCCCCCTTGCTGTTCACTTTTGTAAAAGAGAATAAGCACTTCCCCTTAACAGTGTTAATCTATGCTCAGTGTGAGTGGCAAGGGTTTGGCAGGACTGGGACATCATCATCTTTGGCATCAGCATAAACCCTTCTCTGCTTAGCCAGTGAGTAGCACTCCAAGGATTGGTTTGTGAGGGGATAAGCTATATCGATTATGAGCACCTTTACACTGGTATGACTGCATCTACACTGGGGATTTGTAGCACTTTAATCAGATTGGGTTTTAAACTGATATAGTTAGAATGGTACAAAAACTGTATGTAGAACAGCCCTAAGAGCAGTGAAGTTAGCACCTATTTACTTCACAGGGGCAGTGTGCTGCTTAATTACTTAACATTTGTAAAGTGTCTTGAAAATGAAAAACATTACTACGTATAATTATAAACTGTTGTAATTTTTTTAAAGGTTTGAGCAGGAGGAGTCAGTCTCGTATATGGAACACAAGGAAGCTTTGCTACAGGCCTTAGAAAATCTTGGTTGGCCTGTTTCTTATGATGATGTGACGCTTTTGGAAGATGAGATTCTGGCAGGGTTAACATACATCCAACAAGCCTCTGATCTTCAGGAAGCTGCCAAAAAGGAGATTCAGAGAACCTCTGTATCGCACATCAACCACAGTAAAATGGTAGGTTGTACTAGCAGGACAATCAAACATTTTCTTTCAAATGTTCTTCAGTGTGTGCTCCTAGGATAATTTCACTTGTCACTTAGCTACTTGATAGGTTGGCACTAACCATAACTCTATACAAACTGGGGAAGAACATGCAGACTGAGTTGCTAATCATGCTTCTAAAAAGAGATGAAGCTGTAGTGATCACCTGCTATTTTGTAGAAAAGTTTGTTTCCCTATTGTAACTAGACCAGTAAGGGGTTGTGTCACCGCCTGCCCTGCATCTCTGGCATCTTAAATGCTAAGCTGCTGTGGCTCACAGTCCAGACACCAGCAGCCAGCAGACAAGCATACAGGTTACACCCTGTCTTCCACCACCCAATGACTTTCTGCAGGGTGATCCCAATGCCTCCCCAGTCCTGAATTTTCCCAAAACCGTCTGACCAGTAGTGCCCAACCCTCTTGCTAAACATTCACAGAAGGTATTAAGTTCATTGTTCCTTAAAGAGACAGTACCCAGCAGCTTATTAGCTTAACTTGGGTTAAGGTAATCTCTCTATTTGAATCAAAGCACGAAATTGGTTTATAGTAAAAGTAAAAAAAGTGTATTAACAAAAAAGGTTTAAGTGATACCAAGTATAAGGAATAAAGCTAGAAAGGATTACAAGCATACAAAAGCGAAAATACACTTTTAAGACTAAAACCTGATATAACAAACTTGTTCAAATAAGCGTTTCTCACCAAGTCTCTTTTCCAACTTGGCTGACCAGGCATTCTGGCCAGGACCTTTCATAGAGCTCAGAGTGCTTGGTTCCTTTGTCTCTTCAGGTGAAGGATAACTTAGGGTTTTTCTTCCTCTCTCTTTATAGTCTAGTAAATCTTTGAAATGTATTCTTTGAAGGATATCCCTAGATAAAGTTCCTTTGCCCTGCTGGGTGTATATGGTAGGCTGTCTGGTGTAGACTCCATGCTGGTTCCTTCCCCACTGGTGGTTTTTGACAAAGCAAATGATCTCTTCCTGCAACCGCCAATACAATAGAGTAGCCTGTTGAATTTGTCCACACCTGGTTTGAGGTGTTGGCCTCTTTCCTTTGTCTGGAGAAAACCCATTTGTCAACTCCCCTGACACGCCTGATCTAAACACATTTTAATCACATATTTCCAGCACACCTGTAAAGTTCTTTGTGGGTTAAACATACATATATCACATGAAAATTTTAATGATCATTGAGTTATTAGTTTTCCAGTGATATATTACATGCCACCTCTTGGGTAAATATTATAGCTCTGTGCCATCTGGAGTCACACCTATAAAAATATATGCATACACACATACCTCATGTTTCTTTTCATTAACAAAAGGTAGATTTGTTTCCTCTGAAAAGGAATATTTAAATGTAATCATTTAGGGTGAAATTCATGCCCCTGCATCATACTAAGCCTGAGTAGTTAGATTTTGTGCAGGGAACTCCATAGGGGTTGGATTGGATAGAATCCACCACCAGCCCAATCTGTTGGCTATCTGCCACCATTATTCCAATGTATGGGGCTGAAATAGTGGTGATTACACCTCCACATTTCCATTCGAGGTGCTTTTGGGTCATGTAAGTGCAGCAAATTTGAGCCCTTCTCTGGGTATGTCTACACTGCATTGTAAACCCAGTTCTGTGGGATCTGGGCTTGCAGACTTGGTGTTTCCAAGCCCAGGCTCTAGCATCCACACTGCATTGTAAATCTGGATTTACAGTTGCTGGACCTGGGTCTCACAGCCATGCTAACACATCCATTCTGCACTACACAGGCCTTCTGGCTGAGGCCTGCATCTTGCACTGTGTCCACATTGTAAAATGAAAGAGGTTGGACCTGAGTCTCAGAGTGATTCAGGCCCTGACCCATCTCCCTAGCAGAGTTGTAGGACCTGGTCCGGCGTGCTTGCTGACCTGAGTGAGACTGCTTTGTGAGTAAATGGAAGCAGAGCTTCGGCTTAAACCTGAGTCAGAGTCTAAACATATCCTTTTCCCCCTGGCAGTTTCTCTGCCTGTGATCCTCCTAAACACAAGGCTAATAGAGAGCTTAATTGGTTAAGTGGGGTTTATGCAGGCCCTCCACCCTTTGGGTGAGTTTTACTATTGCATACTAGTGAGATTCCTGTAGGACACTTCTATATCTGTATATACATATAACATATTCTTTAAATGTTTTGTCGGTAAGCTAAAACTTTCATTGCTTTGTAGATTGTTGACCATTGCAGTAACTTTATGGTTACCATTTCTCTCTTCCAGCTCTTTAGAGCAGGGGTCTCAAACATGAGGCCCACGGGCCGCTCTTCCCTGTGGCCCGCCAAGCTCCCCACGCCCCCCCCCAAGTTATTTTATGTGGCAGCTAAGCTCCCTGCTCGCTGCTCCCCAATGTTTGGGGACGGGTCTCTCCCCCGGCCCCGCCTGCCACCCCCATGCATCTCCCCTGAGTGTCCCCCGGGCTCACGTGCTGCCCCCTCACTGCCCGGAGCCTGCAGCTCATGCTGACTCCACTCCACTCTGCCGGCTTCCGGCATCACCTGCTGCCGCAGAGTCCTAGTGCCCCCCTCCACTCTGGCCAGGGCAGGCTGCCCTTCCCCTTCCCTTCTGCCCTAGTCCTGAGCCTCTCCAATGCCCCGAGCCTCTCCAATGCCCCAAACCCTTCATCCCCAGCCCCACAGCCCTCATCCCTGCACCCCCTCCTATCTCCAAACTCCATCCCAGAGCCTGCACTCCCCACCCCCTGCCCCAGCCCGGAGCCTGTACCCCAGACCCCCTCCCCCATCCAAACTCCCTCCCAGAGCCTTAGGCAGGTGGGGGTGGAGTTTGGAGGAGGGCAGGTTCTGGGCACCACCAACATTTCTACAAATCTGCCACCCCTGGAAGAGGCAGAGCAGGAGTGGAGTGGTGGTGCAGCCCAGTGCAGTGGGGGGGCTTTAACAGAAGTAAATCTAACTAAGTGTGTGTTTTGTCCTTTGAATGAGGTGCATTCCTGTTGGTAGCGCTTACCACTTTCCAGGGGGGGAGGAGCAGGGAGCCATGTGCTCAGGGGAGGAGGTGGAGAAGAGATGGGGCAGGAGCGGGGCCTCAAGGAAGGGGTGGAGTGGGGGTGGGGCTGGGGGCAGCGAGGGGGTGTGTGTCAGTGATGCGGCCCTTGGGCCAATGCACTAGTCCTCATGTGGCCCTCGTGGTCATTTGAGTTTGAGACCCCTGCTTTAGAGGGTGTTTGAGGGCAGTTTGTAGAAGGCAAGTTCTGGGCTTGCAACTATTCTGAAGTGTTGAATGTGTGTGGGGCTTGGTTTTGGTGTGGTATGCAGGTGAAATACTAGCTGGCAAACTTGGTATATCACTTCCTTGTAAGTACCTGTGGGGGGTGCAGCTCCAGTATAGAATACAGGTATCCATACTTGTGCTGTAGGAAGAGTCCAATCTTAAGCTTCACGATTTTACTCTTTCAGCATCCCAACCCATGCTGAGGCACAGTGCCAACCCTCGCAAAAGAGGCACAGTGTCAAGCCTTTAGCTCTCCTACAGTATTACAGTGATGGAGGGAAGTAGATTTGAACTCCAAATCAATACTCCATCCCAGTACAAATTAATCAGCCCCAAATGCAGGTAACATACATACAAAAGTTTACCATAAATCAATGAACATTATTTCTAAGAAACAGCAATTTATGAATAACTTGCCAACAGATTCCATTTTGGTTTGACAATATTATTAACAGATAATATTTACCACTTAACAGTATCCATCAAAAAGAATGCTGAAATTGAGATAACAAAAGTACATATCTCCCTCTGGGTCAGATTTAAGGATGTAGTGACATGTTACATTTCTTTAGGCTTAACAAGAATAGTTTATTTGTTTGTTTGAGTGTAATATTTATGATATGCTTACATATTCTCTTTCTTGTTTTCGTTTTGGAAGTTATGTGATAGGTAAATACATTTTTGGCCTTAGTCTTAAATGTTTTTTCTTTTTTTTCGAATATGGAAATGTTTTTTTAGTATTTTCTTACAAAATGCCTTGAAGTAAATGTGTGCGTGTGTATGTATGTCTGTGTGTATGGTGGGTTTTCTTTTTGTTTTTTGTTTTGTTTTAATTTAGAATTTCTTTGCAAATATAAATATTTTTTAATTTTTATAAAAATGCATAAACAGTTTTTTAAAATAATTGTCAAGGCTAAACTGATTATCACTCTGAGTACTTCTTGGAAAAGAATTTTCCTTCTCCAATTAAGATTTTTAAATTAATTAAAATTTTAATTGATCTAATGCTTTAGATTCAAAATAACTTGTGTGATGAAATATTTATTGATCCAAGACAGCTACTTAATTTAGCAACAATTGCATAGTATGAAATCTAAGGGTAAACTTAAGGCTGTGGCTGAACATCAAGAGACACAAGTGATCACAATTTTTAGAATGGCTACTGAAGACATTTTCCTAAGTTTCTCTCATTTTCATAGTAACTACTATGCAAAGGCTTGGTGCTACAAGGTGCTTAGGCCCAGATTGGAAATTAGGAGCCTAAATACCTTTGAGGATCTGGCCCTTAGTGTTTTCACTTCCCTTTGGTTTCAGTGGGATTTGAGAGTGCTCAACACCTCACAGGATCAGTATAAATCAGTATAATTCTACCGCTGAATAATTTCTTTTCTAACATAACCAACACACGGTTCACATTAGTATTCTGTTAATAAAAAGCAGCAATATTTCCTGTACTGGAGAGCTGATAGTTTTCAGATATGCAAATCCAGACAGTTGGGTTGTACTGTTTCACCCAGCAGCACATCAAGAATCTCATCTAGAATCTTAGGAACAGGTATTGCCCAATCTCTCTCTGTCTCTAGCAGATAAACAGTTCAGCTTTTCACCTCCAAAAGTTTTATGACTGCAGTTATGAGGGAGATTTTCAAAGATATGAATGGTAGTTAAGCACCTATTTCCTATTAAAAGTCCGTGGGAGTTGGACACCTAATTGCCATTTGTGGCTTCAAAAATCAAATTGCTTTTAGTAAATGGAGGATGACAAGGGAGAAGAAGTTTGTATGTGTTGAGTTTGTAGTGGCTCCCACTTCCAAAGAAAATGGTGATTTTACTTTATTTTCTTGTCCAAAGATATAAGGGATAGCTGATGAGGCAAATTCTGCCCTTGGATGTGCACATGTGGTTCTCTTTGATTTCAGTGGGAGCCATGTGGGTGTATCCACAGGTTCAATATGACTTTTTTGAATATTGCTTTTTAAATAAAAAAACTCAGAGATTGACTTTAGCCACACTGATTGTGATGTTTCTGCTCTCTTTGACCGTCACAATGCCTGTTGAAAGTGGCAGGTGAAAGATATTGAGATGAATGACAATCTTGATTGCCTGACAGAGAATGCTCAGTGTGTCAAATGCTGTTTGAAACCTGACAGCTCAAAGATTCAATGTGTTGCCAGTGCTTTGAGCAACCCGTTCAGAAAAAAACATAAAGTGCACTGAAAAATCTCTAAATGACTCAGTCCTCTACAAAGGTTCATACTTAGCTCAGATTTCCACTTCAAAAGGATCCTTGTTCAGTGCATTTGAATGCAATTAAAGATATAACAACAAGGTGCACGACATGTCAGCTTCAAAGTAGAATTTTGCTCTCTCCCAGTAGGAACACAAATATACTTACAACCATTAGTGCCAGCATGAATACAAAGAAGTCCTCAAAGAGAAATAACTTGTCCTTAGTGGAAGGTTGTAATTGGGATTCTCAAGCCACATCTTCTTAGTGTGCTTCTGTGTTTGTAGCTTTTGACAGTCCAAGAGCATTTACTTAGTTATTTTTCAGTGTATTGAAATTCATTTATCAAAATCTCTACATGTTTTTCTTACAACCACACACATAAAAACATAACTAAATTTGATAGAATTTTGATTAAAAGACAATGCCCCAAGGCAAAGAAGAAAGACAGATCAAACCACCTTCTTGGGCAAGAGCCTGAAGATGAAATTCACTCATGTGCAGAGGGCCCACATAAGACCCTGTGCACCACTTTAACTCTTAAAACAGGACTTCAGTGGAGCTTAAGTAATGAATGGGACATTGGACGTGCCTTATGCACTGGGGTACATTTTATCCTAAATGAATAGCTAGACCTTGTAATGTGCCTGTTCAATAAATATCTGCTCTGTTGAATCAATCAAGGAAACAGATTCTTGAGTTGAGGGCCCTCATTGTGAATGCCCTGCCGCCAGACCACTCAGAAATCAAATCTAGGAATAAACAGCATAAACAACTAACTCTCAACTGCAAGAATAGAGTACCAAGAGAAGGTTTGCTGAAAAACGGTTCTTCAAGTAGATGCAGCTGTGTATTCCACTTAAGTGTGTGCATGCCCAGCACACAGGAACCAGAGAAATTTGCCTAGCAGTACTCTTAGATGGGCGGTGTTCATGTCTCATGGCCGTAGCCCCTTCCCTGGTTACATGAGGCGGTGCCGACCCCAGAGCTCTGTGTGGTCTCAACCTCACAACTTCTCAACTAGTTTAGTTTTTTTTCTCTCGTATATAATTAGTAATACCGTTAGAGATAGTTAGTGTTGTGGTAGTTGGTTGCTCTCGGTGGTGCCCTCATGGGGGTTTAAACATTGTTTTTCGTCTGGGAGAGTAATTCCCCACTCACAGTGCTTGCTCTGTCTTGGTGAGGCCCAAGTCAAGGAGTGTTGCATGATCTACAGATTGTTTAAGAAACAGACTCAAGTGGCTCAAGATCTTCACCTGAAGCAGCGTCTGTTTGAACAGGTCATGTGGCCTGTTTCAGTACCAAGGCGCTCATCAGATTGCCTTTGGGCTCAGAGAGCACTGTTGCTTCACGTTCCAAAGCAGACGCCTCTCCAAGAAATGGAGGAGACATTCCCCTTTGACTGTGCTGAGGAAAAGGTTGCATAAAACCAATTGAGACTGCTCCAGTTCTCAGAGTGACTCTTCCACCTCCCCCAGGAAAAGCATGGGTCTGCATGGAGCTGTTGCTGGCATGCAGGATGTACGGGTACCTCTAGCCCTTCCCCAGGACCTAGCAGGGATGTTAGAAACCCTGGTTCTGGCCTCCGGGCGTCTGTTGAGTCCGGTGCCAATGAGGGAGATGCTGGTACTGACTGTTTCCACTTTGGTGGCGTACCAGACAGCTACCGACCTCCTCCTCCTTTCAGTTCCAATCTCTCCTTTGGCCCAGGCTTTTGCCGGGCTGCGTCAACTATAGCCCCTTTGATAGAGCCGCTGATCCCTCGGGTCTGTTGACACTGCACCCCATTGTTCTCTTCCACAGGTTGTGGAAGTGGGGTGGCTACTGGGATCGGTATAGGGGACTTTGGTATCAGGAACCTCCTTGGCATCCCTGCAGTCAGCACCACAAATGCTTCTGTGACAGCTTTACCATCAGATACTCTGGTACTGCTGTCTCCAGGATCCCAAGGCTTTTCTGCATCTGAGTTGGGGTCATCCTCCTGCTCTCCATCGCCTGACCAGTGTCAAGGGCCATCGATGGACCATTATGGGAACCAGGATTGGTACACATCTCATGATTGCGAAGGAGGTCCCTGGCCTGGTGCCTCCTGGCTGCCAATGCCTAGTCTGTATCATGGAGGTCTCACTTAAAGGCAAGATCACCAGCCAAGTCTGTGGTAGTGACCGTCCATCTGCTGCAGGTCCAGGCACCAGTGGTCCTTCTCCCTGTGGAGCCTCCAGAGCAATCCTGTCTGGGTCTGTCAGCCGTAGAATAGGAGCTGGTTTTTAATCAGTTAAGGTCCTCGTCTTCATCTCCGAACAATGCTGTGCTGACTGGCTTATCCTCCCCTTTGGTACCGGAGGATTTTAAGGAGTATCAAGACTTTTTGTGGCATGTAGATGCTTCCCTTGGTACCAAAGTGGAGTTCTTGCAAGAGAACACCCACAAATTGATGGATATTTTACAGTCATCTGCTGCCCCTCGGAGAGTCACCCTCCCTATAAACTATGCGTGCCTTGAACTGGCTAAGGCCCTCTGGAGCATGGCAGCTTTGGTACTGCCTGTGGCTAAGAACTTGGAAAAGCGCTCTTTCATTCCCATGTAGGGATTTGAGGGGTTTTACTTCCATCCATCCTCAAATTCCCTAGTCATAACTGCGATGAGCAACTGAGTCAGGCAGGGAAGGTATAAGTCTACCCCTAAGGATAGGGACTTTAAATGATTGGACCTCCATGGGCAGGAAGGTTTATACCTCCTCTTCCTTACAGATGTGAATTGCTAACCAGCAAGCCTTGCTGTCTGTGTATAACTTTAACTGGTGTGTCAAGGTTTGCAGACCAACTGACCAAGGCCTCGTGGGAGGAATTTTGAGTGTTTGTCACTGAGGGCTGCTTGGTGGCTACAGTGTCCTTGAAGTACACACACTAAGTCACGGACATCTCAGCAAGGGTGATGGCCTCTATGGTCACCACTAGGAGGGGCTCCTGACTGCATAATACAGGTATTGCCTTTGATGTCCAGTAAGCCATTGAGCATTTGCCCTTCAACAGCCACACACTGTTCTCAGACAAAACTGACGAGATGCTGCACCCCTTCAAGGACCCAAGTGCTACCCTGCGGTCCTTGGAGGTGTACATGCTGCCAGTGGAGATGCACCACTGTGGTGTCCAACAGCAGCAGCAGTGCCCACCACAGCACGTTTGGCTAGCCTTTCCCTCCTTTGACGCAACGAGACTACCCCAGAAAGAGGGATAGGTCCCACAGGAGAAAGCAGTCGGTCTCGGGGTTCGGCCAGGCTACGTTCCCTCCCCCAACGCCTTCCAAGCACCCATTTGACTCCTCGGTCCAGAGCACTGTTCCAGTCATTGCGCCTCACTCGTCATCCCCCACTTTGGGGACAGGCTGACCTGCTTTCACAATGCCTGGGGCTCGATCACTACCGACAGCTAGGTCCTTAGCACCATCAGATCAGGTTATGCCATCCAGTTCCTCTCCAGGCCTCCTCCTTACCCTACCTCCCCATCCCTTTTCAGAGACCCCTCTCATGAGACACTGCTTCGTGAACAGATCTGCTCTCTGCTGGCTTTGGGAATAGTGGAGAAGGTTCCGTAGGAACATCAGGGTCACAGTTTCTACTCCCAGTACTTCCTGGTACCCAGATCCAAGGGAGGGATAAGACCCATCCTCAATCTTTGCAACCTCAACAAATATATCAGGTACATGAGGTTCCGAATGGTCACTCTATAGACTGTCCTCCCCATGTTGTCTCAGAATAATTGGTTTGCTGCTGTGGACCAACAGGAAGCCTCCTTTCATGTGGTGATTTTACTGAGCCACAGAAAGATACTGTCATGGCTAAATGCCAATCTCAGTACACAGTGCAGCCTCTTTTCTGCCCCCAGGGTTTTTACCAAATGCATGTTTAGGAAATTTACTAAAGTTGAAAGTATTGCAGTGTGGTAAATGTTTTTTTTTTTTTTTTAAGCACACTTATACTATTGGTGTATGTTGACACATCAAGGGGAAATTGATAAAGATACCAGACCTTTGTACATAGCTAGGCAGTTATTAGCCAATGAGACTAATTCAGTTTCCATAGCATACCCAGGTTTAAAATCAGACTGAAGAGGATAAAGGAAATCTGAAGACTTTAGGTGAAGCCAGAATAGACTCTCACTACAACCTTCCCAGTAACCTTGACAATTGATGAAACTCTTGCTGTCAAGAGATAGACCCATAATCAAGAAACTAACGGTCTCTTTCATTTAAAGGATGCAAGAACTGTATACTTTGAGAGATTGTGATGCAGGGATGGAACCAAATGAACATTGAAGTGTAAGACATTAAAACTTTTTTAAGCAGTAAGGCATCTACAAGTTTCAGAATTGCATAAGCTTTAGTTGAGTCTTGTTTAGTTCTTCTTTTCTTGTATTTACTTTGATTTCCCCCCTCTATTTTCTGTATTTAAATAAGCCTTCTTTTGTTTATGCAAATTGGAATTGTGGACTACTAGTGGGTGACAGATGCTGCTGCGTGTTCTCAGAGGAAGGAAATCCATTTCTGCCTTCAGAGGAGGCAGATGGGAGTCTGAGGTACCAGACTGAGTGCTCTAGCAAAGGCATTGGCACTAATCAGCGGTGGTGGAAGAGGGGCATGCCAGAAAGATTTTGGAGAAGCCACTAGATATGAGTATAGAAAGAGCCTAAAGACCAGGGGTAGTGTTGCGTGCCAGGGATGTTGACACAATTATAGACAATATAATCCACTTTAAATGTTTGTAGGCTGGAATGAATCCAAAGCTGTTGTGTATTCTATTTGTTTTTTTATGTTCAGCAGTACATTCAATTAGCAGTATCTTTGCATACACCCATGAAAACAGGGTCTGGTTTGTTGACAGAGGAGAGTAAGGATAAAATTTGAAGTTAAAAATGCTCTAGTGCAGTGCTGCACAAACTTTTTCAGTCATGCCCCCCTTTATCATTCACGGAATTTGTCCCCCCCTTACTTTTTTGCTGCTTCAGGTGGTGGCGCTGCTCTCAGACCAGCTGGAGCGTGGTAGCTGCTGGCTGGGGTGTTCATGTTGTTTGCGGGGCGGGAGGACTATTTTTTTTAATCCTGCTCCCGTCCCGCCCTGCAATACCCATTCTATTTTTATCCTGCCTCTGCTATTATGGCAGCGGGTCCTATGGGACCCAGTTCTTTTGCGCCCCTCCCGAGTACCACTTGTGTCCCCCAGTTTGTGCACCACTGCTCTAGTGCATAGTCTTGAGAAGCATCATGCTACGTTGTCACAATTTTTTTTGTTTATATCTCAAGTCCCTCAAAGCTTTATTTGTACTAATAAACTTGCAGATTTTTGCTAAGACAACTTGCAACATTTGAGCCAGATTCTCCACTCATGTAAAATTACACAATTTTATTGACCTCAGTGGAGCTATGCTGATTTACACCATCTTAAAATCTGGCCCAATGATTTTAACCTTAATACTAAGCTGTCGGTAAGACAAAGAAATACCTCATGAGAATATACAAAGTTACAGCTTTCTGAAATGTTATTAAACATACAAATACAGTGTATACTAGCTTTAGAGTCACTGCAGTGTAACAGACATCTTCAGTGAATCATAACATACATCCTGTATGTAGAACTCTCGAGATACAGGAGCTCTGTGAATGGCCATAGGATGATTGCCACTGGGGAGCAGAAACTGAATGCTTGTGCAGCTGTAAGAAAAATTCTCTCTGGGAGTCTGCTGAGAATCACTTCACTGGTCTCTATGACCTTATGAAATAAGCAGCACATATATGCTTTTAGTATCTTGATCAATCATAATCAGCATATGCTGGCATGTTTTTTGGAAGATTTGAATTGACAGCCAGTATAAATACTATTTGCCAAGCCATACAAGGTACTTCTACACAGAGGTAAAAGACCTGCGGCTGACCCAGGTCAGCTGACTTGGGCTTGCAGGGCTCGGGCTGCAGGGCAAAAAATTGCTGTGTAGATGCCCAAGCCTGAGCAGGGTGGCGTGTCCCAGAGCTCAGGCTACAGCCTGAGCCCGAACATCTACACAGCTATTTTTTTTCAGCCCCAGAGTCCGAGCCTCACCAGCCTGAGTAATCTGACCCAAGCCAGTTGCAGACTTTTTATCCCTGTGAAGACGAACCCATTATGACATCGTTCTTTTATAATGTGAGAAATTTGTAATGGCTGTGTTGTGCATGTTCTTAAATTTGCATGGATTAGTTAAGCCTTCTCTTAGAGTAAGCAAAGAGCTTTCGACTCTGACTACCCACACAAACCCCTCTTCCTAGTGCGTACCTCCTAGGAGGGACAGGGTTGGGTCTTTGCCTTCCTCCTCCCACAGGTCCCCTGTGGTGACAGCTCCCTTTTTCTGCCTTCTTTCCTTCTTTACTCCATGCCTGACTCTATTGATCCATACTCCCTCCCAATGCCCAGCTCACTGGATCCCTGATTTCCCCATCTCCCCAGCTCGCCCAGCCTTCTACCTGCCCCCATCTCTTCCTTGCCACCAATACCCTTTGCTGTCTCTCTCTCTCTCTCACTTATTGTTGGGATCTGCTGATGGGCTCAGCACTTCACTGGCAGAGGCCAGGCTCCGATGCCCCAATCTGGAGAAACCCCTTCATTCCCAGAGGGAAGTGAGAAGAGCTGCCCAGTGCACTGGCCAGCTGCTTGGTGGAAACCAGCTCAAGCCTGTCACATCCAATTCCAACCAACCCTCCTCCAGCAATGGACTGGGGAGAGAGATGGGAAAGGGGGTTGCGGATCTCGGGAGTGGGCAGTAAAAGAGGGGTCAGGGATTGGGGGAGCCGGGGAGAGGGGGGTCGGGTATCTAGTGAGCTGGGGGTTGAGAGGGATGGGTATGTATGTTGAGGACTGGGGGACCTACAACACAGAAAAAAGGTAGAGAACAAGAGCCGTCACCCCTGGGGACTTGGGGCATGAGGGTTGCAAAGACCCAGACCTGTCCCTTTTAGGATCTCTGCACTGGGGGCAGAGGTCTGTGGGGTGGGGGTCAGAGTGGAAGTGGGGACAAATGGGGGCAAGGGCAGGCTCCCACAGGCCCCCCCGGCGCAGATTAACAGTTAATTGGCTTTGTTCTAATCCCAATGCGAAGAGGACTACATCAGAGTGAATTAACGAATGAATATTGCATGGCAGGAGGGACCACAAGGTTGCTGTGACCATAGCATGAAATTACCAATCTTCTACCATGAGTGTGCCGTGAATTATACATAAACTTATTGTGACAAAATCATGTTCCCTGCTGACAGCTTAGTCTATGAGAATGGTGCATCTGAAACAAACAAAGCCCATTAGGTGAAATTCACTCCAGTGCAGTGGGCTCTTATAAGGCTCTGTTTGTATATCTACACAGGGATAAAAGCCCTGCAGCCTGGCCATGTCTGGCCAGGGTCAGCTGAATCAGACTTGCAGAGCTCAGGCTGCAGGACTAAAAATTGCTGTGTAGACATTTGAGATCAGGCTGGAGTCTGAGCTCTGGGACCCTCCACCCTCGCAGGATTTCAGATCTTGGGCTCCAGCTCAAGCTTGAATGTCTGCACCATGATTTTTCAGCCCTGGAGCCCAAGTCCTGCAATCCTGAGTCAGCTGACCTGGGTGAGCCACAGGTTTTTTTATCCCTGTGTAGACATACCCTATGAACCAGGGCCGGCTTTAGGACCTGCGGGGCCCGATTCAGCAGTCCGGGTCTTCGGTGGCACTTTGGCGGCGGGGGGTCCGCTCCATGTCTTCCGCAGCACTGAAGGACCCCCCGCGGCCGAAATGCCGCCAAAGACCTTGGAGCAGACACACACACCCCGCCGCCGAAATGCTGCTGGAGTGGGCCGCCGCCGGGTGAGCCTAAGGTGTGGGGCCCTCTTAGGTGTGGGCGCGGGGCCCTCTCACCTGCGGGGCCTGATTCCAGGGAATCGGGGGAATCGGCCTAAAGCCAGCCCTGCTATGAACCATTTAGGTTCTTTGACATAGGGTTCAGTAGAGCATAGGACATTATGCAGGCCTCACAGTAGAGTATTTGAGAGATTTCCTGGAGATATCAAGAATGTTTTTTAAAAGTGCTTTAATATTTTTCCTATGAAAATATGTTTCCATGACCCTTGGTGAGGTTAGAACCGCTGTTTTAAAATTCAAAATGAGAACTTTTTAAAAGGCAAACAATTTCTTCTACGTGAGTTACCAACTTTTTCCTGTAAAATCCACATCAGCTTCAAAAAGTGCTCTACTGTTTGATGGAGCTGCTGACATCGGAAGATCAGCAGCAGACCTCTAAATTTTAGCATTAGATTAAATTCAACTGTAAATGAATAGGAAAGTAAGAAAATCCTGATGGCGAGCCTTTAGGCACAACCAGAATATATGCTTTAAAAAAAAGAGGAGAAATCATCTTCAAGTTCATACTTTATTTTTCTGCTCTTTCATTGCTTTATTTTTATGAGTGAGGGGAGTTAAATTTTAAATGAAACATTAACATAATGTGATTGGGCTGGATGCAGGAGTCACTGGATGAGGTTCTGTTGCCTGAGTTATACAGGAGGTCAGGCTAGATGATCATAATGGTCCCTTCTGGTTGTAGTAATCTATATGATGAAGTGAAGTGGTTCCAACCAATGTGGGTGTTGTGAGGGTACCTGCACAGCTGTGAATTATCGGCATTTTCATAGTTGAAATGTCTTTTCCTTGTAAAGTATTTCAGATAGTGGCACGTTCTTCCTGATGCATAATGATTGTATGAATAATGCCATTTTCTTTGTTAGTGCAAACCGGTAGTTTTAACCAACAGCCCTCTGTTTAGAGATATATGGAACATATGCCTCCTCCTCCCATTGAAGTCAGTGGGAGTTTTGCCTTTGACTTCAGTAGGAGCAGCAGCTGACCTATGATCACTATTCTGTGGAGATTAGAAAATCCAGTACAAGGTAATCCCCATATGTTTCATGCTGAGTTGTTGGCTTTTTTCATAGTATAACTTTAAGATACAAAGAGCTCTTTGTATTATGTTTAAATTGAATTGGCTTCATATAATAGCATAGGCCCATAAAATAATGAATTAATGGTGCAGTATGGATCTCAAAGCTATTTCAGAGAGCAGTTTTTCCATAATTCAGAATTAATTTGGTAAAATGTATTGTGTCCTCATTTGTTTCTCACTCTTCATTTTTGCCTTGGATGATAATCCTGGCATAAGAGAGATATATGATTTGTAAGATAGCTATCAAAATTGTTATAATTTTTTAAAGGACTGTCCAGAAACAGACTACAGCTTTTTCTTGAAACAAGTTGTTTTGTCCCCACTCATTGGGGGCACTTCAACTCAAGGCATTGAGACTCTATAACGTGATACATTATTATGTCTTATAGAGCATGTCTATGCTGTATGAACTCCTAAAATCCTGTTCCACCATGCATAAAGCTTAGCATAAAAACTGAGCTGGAATTGATGGGGGCAGTTTCTTCTTTGGATGTTCTGAAGGCCTGGTCAGGAGTGTGGATGTGATGTCCTCAGGATGTTGCATAAGAACTGTTAATGGCAATAGCTCTGTGAGCATACACAAATGTGTAGCGGCAATAAGCTGCAGTAGTACATGCCTCACTTCATATTTTCACATTTGTGTTAAGTGTTTGGGAGGTTAGGACCAAGCAGTTTTTATCTTACCTCTTTTGTGTTAGTGCTCATGATGAAGTGGCACTTGGGTTTGAACAGATATTTGTATCTCAGAACACATAAGACTTTAAGGAATAAGGAATATATATTACTTTAATAGGTGGATCACAATGAGTTTCCTATAAATGTTGAGGAATGTTGTTCTGAGAATGTAATATAGTTATCAGAGTCTTGGATGTTGTTTTAAAAAACTTTTCAGATCTTCAAAAACAGACTTAGATTTATGTATTTTATTTTTATCTGGAAATATTAAACTGATAAATTTGCTGTTCAGATTATTATTTCACCTCCTTCCACATGAATGCATACTTGACCAGTAACAGAAACATGTTTCGTTCTGAGTAATTTTTCTGCTGTTTTGAAGTATCAGTCTTCGTTGCTACCCATGATATGATTAACATTGTGCAATCACTTATCCTGAGTCAGCCTGCTTTAGGGGCCTAATGAGAGCACCATCTTCAGTAATTGCTAATCTGCAGCTGAAAAGCTTTACGAGTGAGCGGCAGAAATGCAGATGTAATTAGAATTCCATTTATGCAATGCAAAGAAGTTTAAAGCCTCTAGTCTTTAAACTGTTCAAAAGGTTGCTGTTTTTTTCCTAGTTGTGACTTCAATCCACTAAATGGATGTAAATAATTTTAACTGCCAGTTGAAATATATGATGGTAACTATCAACTGTTCTTAAATAGCATGTGTAGTAGAGAATGAAAATTGCCATAGTAGGAAGTACTGTGAATGATGGACAAGCAAAACCTTCTTTAAAGTCTGTTCAGCAAATAGACAAATAGTCTGATGCTTTCCTGCTAAAATTTAAATTTTGAAGCATGGCTAAGTACCTTGACAGCTACTTAACAGTAGTAGTAATCCTTTTTGGATGTCCTTGGTACAGCAGCTTTCTGTGTAAGCCAGCAACTGAATTAATGGTGTGGGTTATTCTCACTCTATGCTTTGACCTTCTGTTGGTTTTGTATTCATGCTGCTACTGTGTTGGTATCTATGAAAGTATGCCTTATTTAAAGGGGACGGATTAGACATCTGCATAGAACTATGGAAATATTGAAAACCTCTAGCTGTGTCGGCTGTAGATCATTTGGGGAAATGAGCAGACACATTTTATTACTTCAGTTTACAAGGCAAAAATGAATAGACTGTACGAAAGTAGAAGATTGCAGAGTATGAGCTCTATTGCAAGTTAGGTGAAATGTAGGACTGGTGGCCATTTTTTTGGCCAAATGCATTGAAAAGAAAGTTGATCCATTTCAATTTATCTTGGTTACATGGTAATGATTTTGGGAATCTGTCTATGTACAATTTATTAAGTCTGTTTGAGATGATGAACCCCCTGTATGTGTCACAGGTGGGACTTGGGCAGTCAGACGTAGTGGTTGGAGCAGGAGTCAGGGTTGGGAGTCGAGTCAGGCTCAGAGCCAAAATCAGGAGTCGAGAGTTGAGCTGGCAGTGAGAGCTGAAATCAGGGGTGAGAGCTAAAGTCAGAGTCGAAGGCCATATGCTAGAGCCAAGGGTTGGAGCCAGTGTTGGAGACCAGGGGCAGGGATCATGAACGAGGCAGGAACCAGCAGCAGGTGAGATCAGATAGCGGAGGCAGAGTCTGTAGCAGCAGCAAGCCAGGATCCACTTTGTTTTACAGACAACTTCTTGTGTCTTTCTGGCTTAATTAGTGTACCCAGCCCAATCAGGGACTCCGGAGCTCCACTAATCAAGTCCCTGTGGGCGGTACCCTTAGTGGAGTGTAAGGCCTTAGGGTTCCCAATTCTCCAGTTACTAATAGAGCTGTCGGATGGTGTTTGTGGATGCTGCAGCAGCCTTTGAGCCCTTGGGCCTGATTCAGGACCCGAAAATCCTTACAGTGTGCTTAAACCATTATGTTTATTTGTACTGTGCTCTTGCCTACCACTATTTGTGCTAAGGAGACAGGGGACCAGGGCCGGCTCCAGGGTTTTGGCCACCCCAAGCAGCCAAAAAAAAAAAAAGCCGCAATCACGATCTGCAGCGGCAATTCGGCGGAAGGTCCTTTGCTCCGAGCGGGAGTGAGGGACCGTCCACCGAATTGCCGCCGAATAGCTGGACCTGCCGCCCCTCTCCAGAGTGGCCGCCCCAAGCACCTGCTTGCCAAGCTGGTGCCTGGAGCCGGCCCTGCAGGAGACAGCATCTAGACCAGGGTGGGCAAACTACGGCCCGTGGGCCGGATCAAACTGGCCCACCCAACCGCACCACGCAGCTCGGCCCCGCTCTGGTGCTCCGGCCAAGACACTGAGTCGGGGCCGCACCACGCAGCTCGGTCCCACTCCAGCACTCTGGCTGGGGCGCTTGGTTGGGGGCTGCATCATGGGGCTCGGCTCCACTCCAGTGCTCCGGCCAGGGCACTGGGTCGGGGCCCCACCACGCGGCTTGGCCCCACTCCAACTGGGGCTCTGGGTTGGGGGCCGCACCACCCGGCTCCCGGAACCCGGCATGGCCCCACTCTGGCTCCTACGCATTCCAATGGGAGCTGCAGGGGTGCTGCCTGTGGATGGGGCAGTGTCGAGAGCTTCCTGGCTGCGCCTCAGCGTAGGAGCTGGAGAAGGGACATGCCACTGCTTCCAGGGGCCGCTTGAGGTAAGCACCACTTGGAGCCTGCATCCCTGAGCCTCTCCCCATGCCTCAACCCCCTGCCCCAGCCCTGATTCCCCTCTCAGTCTCCAAACCCCTTGATCCCAGCCTGGAGCACCCTCCTGCACCCCAAACTTCTCATCCCCAGCCCCACCCTAGAGCCCGCACCCCCAGCCAGAACCTGCACCCCTTCCCACACCCTTGCCCCAGCCCTGATCCCCGTCCCAGCCCAGAGCACCCTCCTGCACCCCAAACTCCTCATCCCCAGCCCCAACCCGGAGCCCACAACCCCTCCTGCACCCCAACCCCAATTTTGTGAACATTCATGGCCCTCCATACAATCTCTATTCCCCGATGTGGCCCTCGGGCCAAAAAGTTTGCCCACCCCTGACCTAGACGATAATAAGGTGATAAGTAACATGGATTTGTCAAGAATAAATATCAACCAAATATCGCTCTGTGACAGGTAACAATCCTTGTTGATGGGGGGAAGCAGTAGATGTGATATATCTTGCCTTTTGATACTATCTCACATGATTGTCTCATAAACAAACTAGGGAAATATAGCCTAGATGAATCCACTATAAGGTGGGTGCATAACTGGTTGGAAAACCGTACTCAGAGTAATTATCAGTCAAGCTGAAAGGGCATATCGAGTGGGGTCCTGCAGGCAGGGCCGTCCTTAGGCATACGCAGCATAGGTGGCTGCGTAGGGCACCTGAAAATTTGGGGCACCCCTGGGTCTTAGTGTCCACCCTCCTGACTCTTCCTATCCCTGTTCTGACCCTTCCTGCAGGCTCCCACCACAGCTGGTTCCTGCAGCCTGGTGAGTCTTCCTCCAGAGGGGATCTAGTACTTAAAAGTGAAAAAGCCTTCCAGCCTGCCAGACCTATTAACACAACATTGAAACTGTTATGGTTTTCTGTCCCCTTCTAAAGTCTAGACAGTGCATCAAATTTTGAGTGTGCTACTGCCTCAAAGCTGATGGATCTGGTTCTTTAGCTTTGGCAATAGAGAGGCTTATGCTGTGATCCCAGGGTCCCCCTGGATGACCTTGCCAAGGGCCAATGTTTAAAACATCTTTTTAATGATTCATAGATTTTAAGGCCAGAAGGGCTCGGTAGATCATCTAGTTTGATCTCCTGTATAGGGTGGGCCATAGAATTTCTCTCAGTTACCCTTGCCTTGAGCCCAGTAAACTGTGTTTGAGCTAAAGCATATCTTCCAGAAAGGCATACAGTCTTGATATGAAGACATCGAGAGATGGAGAATCCATCACTTGTCAATGGTTAATTACCTTCGCTGTGAAAAATTTGTGCATTATTTCTGGTTTAAATTTGTCTGGCTTCAACATCCAACCTTTAGACAGTACATTGCTCCCCTATCCATTCGCCGAGATGCCACAACCCTTTGGGAATTCCAGAGGATCGTGGAAAATGAACGTCTTCCCATCCACCAGGACTTTAACAATGTCCCTCACCACCTCTTGAAGTAGCATAAGCCATTTTGGACCCAGGCATTTAACCTTCAACAATGTGACTTCCACCCTGACGAAGCTTGGAAAGCTGAATGGAGTTGACAAGAAGTCACAAGTTAACACCTGGTGAAAGACCAGACGCAGAAGATCCCTGTCTTCAATCTCCCACGAAGTTCATGGGCAGCCTTAGACCATATCTGCGCAAGCCATGTCAGATGCGGATACTTGCTGCGCAAATGGAAAATTAAAGACTTTCTAGTGTGCGACTGTGGTCACCCAGTACAGACCATGGAATATACAACAACTCAATGCCCAATTGACAAATACGAAGGAGGCATCACAGCAATACACTCTGCTACTCCCGATGCAATTATCTGGCTTAAACATCTAAATGTAAAATAGCTGTTGCTCTACATTTACATCCGCCATCAGAAGAAGAAGAAGAACCCAGCCTTTTGATTCTTGTTATGACTTTCTCTGATAGATTAAAGAGGCCTTTAGTACTGGGTACTTTCTCCATGTGAAGGGACTTATACACTGTAATTAAGACACCTCTCACTAAGGCACATAAGGCCTTATGGATCCCAATAGAGGTGGAACACACCCATCTTTCAATGTCCAACTAGCCTGAAATATTTCACATATGTTATAATGAGAGAGATTTCATAATTTTGTTGACGAAAATTGATGGAAAAGATCATCAGCCTACAAATAGGTGCTTAAATTTGCCAGAGTCGAAGATGAACATACAGTACAAGGCCAATATTAATGGTATTCAGCAGAGACAGGCTTGAACTGAAAATGTGCTTCTGAAACCCCTGAATTCTGCAACGTTCAAAATCCCCATTTGTGCAGTTAGTCCATCTTTAATGTTAAGATTAATGTAGAATGATGAAAGCTGCATAAATTGTTAGTCATGCATCACAAATTACTGTAGTTAAAAATAAATATTCAACAGCAACTGTCCATTTGGCACTGAAGGAAAAATATGCAAAGTGTCTAAATACCTATTTATGTCAGTGGAGTGATAACCCCTCTCCCGTCTTCTAAACTAGCCTTTGTTATCTTACTTTGCAAGCAGACAATTAAGTTCTTTTGTTATAGACTATATCTGAAAAATAAAAATGTTTATAAAGCTAATTTTGTATTGTGTTTTCTGAGTGCTCTCTAGTAAGAGGGTAAAATTAGAAAGCAGGCTTTTAATGAAAAACGTGCCTGTTTGTTTTTTTTTCAGCATTACTTTATGAAAGAATTGAGAGGGGAAGTGTTAATGACAATTACAGGAAAACCCTCAGTGAGCAATTCAACAAAAAATGATGCCTGTCTTCTGCACCACCACTGTTTTCCAGGGCATTGTTGGCATTAATGACAAATGTACTGTTATAAGCAGGGCCGCCCGGCGGGGGGGGGGGAGGGGGGGAAGTGGGGCAATTTGCCCCAGGCCCCCATGAGAATATAGTATTCTATAGTATTGCAACTTTTTTTTATGGAAGGGGCCCCCGAAATTGCTTTGCCCCAGGCCCCCTGAATCCTCTGGGCAGCCCTGGTTATAAGGGGAGGGGCGGAAACTAATCAAGTCCTGATAGGAAGGAGGAAGCTAATGGTCTCCCTTCTCAGCAGTATTTTGTAGGAATGTGTGGATTATATTTCTGTGCATAAATACAATGTATTAAAACAGTGTAAATCTGTGGGAACCTAAATAGAAGCTTGCTGATTTCAAACAGTATATATTTGTGATGTTGGAAAAGGGACCTTGCATATTGTTATTGCCAGGTGTGCTGATGAATTAGTGCTTTAAGAATTATTGGGCAGGAGAGATTGTTTCATTTATTTTTTTATAATCTGACACTTCCCCATGATTTGTGTTCAGATGCATTAGCTTTAGAAGTATGGAGAGAAGTATACATTGCAATTCAAGAGAGTTCCGTATTGTACTAAATATAGATGCATTTTTATTGCCAATTATTAAAATTGACCTGTAAAATACTTAATTTGGATTACATGATTTCCAATATCCGAGAGAGCTGTTTTTTTCAGTTGTCTGTAAATATTGTTTTCATAACTTCTTCAGGAGACAAAAAACTGAATGTTTAATTTGAATACTAGCAGATAGGAGAACATTAGTGATCCCTCATGGCAGCAGTGAGGATATGCAGGAGCAAACAGACCGATTGCTGAGCCTGCTGGACAGGGAGAACTACTCCAGGTAGATGGTGAGGCTTTGGGGTGAAGTGGGCTGGATCAAGCATTGACACTCCCAAAGTCCTGAAGAACCAGGACCAGGGATCCCCATGTTTTTTCATAGATGCAGGGCCAGTGCAAGGAAGTTTCACGCCCTAGGCAAAACTTCATCCTTGCGCCCCCCCACAGCCCTGCAGCAGCTCCCCACCGCCACCTCTGCCCTGAGGTCCCCCCCTGCCCTGAGGTGCCCCTCCGAGGAGCCATGTGGCAGCTCCCCACCCCAGCTCACCCCTGCTCCGCCTCCTCCCCGAGCACGCCGCCCCCGCTCTAATTCTCCTCCCCTCCCAGGCTTGCGGCACCAAACAGCTGATTGGCGCCGCAAGCCTGGGAGGTGGGAGAAGTGGAGCGGTGACAGCGCGCTCGGGGAGGGGGCTGTAAAAAAATTGGGGGCACTGCTTTTTGGCGCTCCCAAATCTTGGCGCCCTAGGCAACCGCCTAGTTTGCCTAAATGGTAGCACCGGCCCTGCATAGATGCCACCCATCTCAGCATCTTTCCCCAAAATCTCCCTGTCTTGAGGGAGAGAGACCTTGGTGGGAGGAAACTGAGAAACTAATTCCCCATCTTCCCTTTTTTCCCCTCCAGGATACAGCTACCTTAAAGGGGGTGACTCCTAAACCTCACAAAATTATCTATAATTGCATAAAAAACCCTAACCTCAAAAGAATGTTAATATTGCAAAATTGAGAACTCAGAATTCAGGAAATGCCATCTTAGCGGGAGTTTGATCAGTAATTCTTTTTATCCTCATCATTCAGTGTAGGGCCCTAGACCTTATTTACAGTACACCATTCAAACCCTGCAATGCATCCAGAATAATTCAATTGCCTGTGCTGCTCATCATAGCCTATTAGTGCGTCACAAGCATATTCACAGTCCCTGTGACATCAGATGGTGGTAATTAGCCTCATTTTACAAATAGGGAATTGGGGCACAAATTGATCGAGAACAAAATTGTTAAGTGTCCACTAATTTTGGGAGCCAAATTTGAGAAGCCAGAGGTCTAATTTTTCAGAGTACTTTGCATTTTATAGATGTTTATATATTCATAGCACAGCTCCTATTGAATTCAATTGCAGCTGTGTGTGCTCATCACTTCTCAGACTCCAGGTGTCCCAAGATGGTTCCCAGAAAATGAGGAGCACACGGGGCCAGCTGTGAAAATAATGATTAATGTGACTTGCCCAGAATGACAAAGGAGCTGTTTGGCAGAGGCAGTAATATAATCAAATTCTCAAGGGTGGCATTCAACTTCCTTTACCATCAGATCCTCCTTTCATTTCCTCCAGTCCCCTTCTTCATTCACTACAAACCTTCCAACTTCTGCAGCACCCTTCTGAGGCAACGGTCCTACAGACAACAGCATACTTCACAACCCTGATTCATCCCCAGAACAGATCCAGTCTGTGCACTGAATAAGGCAGGAGTTCTGTGGAAAAAATGGAATGTGATCATGTAATTAAAGAGTGTATTATAATGCATATACACAAGGGGACCAAATTAATGTGGCACTGGCAACCTTAGTTGTGGCAATTCCTAACTTTTGAGTGCTTGACTATGCAAACTTAACAGATTTTAACGTACGTTTTTAATGTAATTTCCTAGTTTTTTTAAGAAAGTGAACTAAAAAAAAATTCCATTCTATAGAACCATATTGACTTCACATAGAACCATATTGATAGGTCATCAGCAGGATTGGAGCCCTTAGATTTACAAAACAGACCTCTACCACTTGAGCTAATGGATTAAGTGGTAGCAGTAGAGGCTGTTATCCTCTTTGTGGACCAGACACAAGAGGGGTATGAGAGACTTTGCCAATGGGCTTCAGAAATATTTGTTGACATGATCAGGGGAATGTTGAAACCTGGGAATCCGTGGTTCAATTCCAGAGTATGGAGGCGAGTATACTATCATGGTTAAAGACCCTTCTCTCCCTGCCCCCATCATCTGTCTATTCCTGTCCTGTTTCCTCCCTCAATTCCTGTCCCTCTATAGCTTGCACTTGATGCCCATTCAACTCCTCACCATGCTACATTCTAGATAAGCAGCTTTTTCCTCCTACTCCACTCTGCATGGGAGGAACCGTCTACCTGCTCTCACTTCTGTTCCCCAATAGCTGGGAGGAGCAAATTCAGGAAAAGTCCTGCTTGACCTATGCTGGACCATACTCAGTGACAGGGCCGGCTCCAGGCACCAGCCCACCAAGCTTGTGCTTGGGGCGGCACATGGAGGGGGGCGGCGCGGTGCTCCAGCCGCCGGGGAGAGCGGGGCCACGGCGGGCTCACCGCCTTCCCCCCGGCGCTCTGGCCGCCGGGGACAGTGGAGCCGCGGAGGGCTCACTGCCCTCCCTCCGGCGCTCTGGCCGCCGGGGAGAGCGGAGCCCCGACCGGGACTCGCCGCCAGGGAGAGCGGAGCCCCGGCCGGGGCTCACTGCCCTCC
>NC_048298.1:229133307-229189734 GCF_013100865.1 Trachemys scripta elegans | reverse complement strand
GGGGAGAGCGGAGCCCCTGCCGGGGCTCGCTGCCCTCCCCCCCGGGGCTCCGGCCATCCTCACCTGCCGCGCTGTGGGGGGGGGAACGGCCGGAGGCTTTTTTGCCTGGGGCGGCAAAAAAGCCAGAGCCGGCCCTGCTCAGTGAGCTCTGTGGGGGTGGAGCATGCTCAGTACAGATGGAATATTTAGACACTCTTACTACCAACCTATAACAAACTTCTATCGAGCATGTGTAAACAGCAGTTTTCCAAGGCTTATAATTTGGCAAGTTTTGATTGGATTTTCACGGGGCCAGCAAAAGATATCTTCTGATCTCAGGACAACTTTTCCTGTGAAATATCAAGTCCCTGTGCCTAAGCATTGAGGTGCTACATTTTCTCAACTAAACAGCTGTAAGAATTTTTTAACATTGGAAAAATTGCTAGAGCTGGTTGGATTATTTTATTTCCCTCACAGATAATTTTAACCTTTCTTCAAAAACCTGAACACTAAAAACTTGTGGTCAAAAACTGAAAGTTTCTATCTCAAAATTTGAAATAAAATATTTTGCTTTGGGTCAGGTCATCCTAAATTAAAATATTTCAGTTTGTTGAGCCAGTAT
This sequence comes from Trachemys scripta elegans, assembly GCF_013100865.1. Classification (NCBI taxonomy): domain Eukaryota; kingdom Metazoa; phylum Chordata; order Testudines; family Emydidae; genus Trachemys; species Trachemys scripta. The sequence goes on along the minus strand of NC_048298.1, from coordinate 229,189,133 downwards.
TTAATTTTGGGTCAGTTCACCATTAAAATCGGTCCACTTGCCCTGCTGCAGTACCTCATGGGAGTAACACATCTATAGTCCATCATGGAAGATGTAGTCCAACCAGGGAGTCCAGTCAATAGAGAAGAACGAAGGCTTATAAGGTAGCAGAACTACAACTCCCATGAGACATGTTCAGGAAAAAGAGGTTTAATCTTGAACTGAGTTGAAATGATTCAAGAACATTGAAACATTTTGTTTTGATTTAATTGTTTTGATGGTATTTAAATTTAGACACTTCTGAATTGATATTTTGGTTTGATTAAAATTGTAAGTCAAAATTTTCAAGGTTTTTGTGTTAATTTTCGATGAAAAGTCAAAACTTTATATGGAAAGCAGATTTTTTTCATGAAAATTGTTGTAATGAAATTTTTTACCAGCCCTAAAAACAACATATTCTTCTTCAAGTGTCCTCTTCATATTCCCACTCATGGGATGCCTCCGGACTGGTGCATCCGAATGGTAGAGATTTAACTAGCTGTAGCCATTAGAGCGCTCCCATTCCTTCCTTACTCGTCCCCTCAGAAAACTCTGAACATCCAAAGCTAGGGTATAAAAGAGGTGTGGTACTCCAGCTGCCTTCTAATTCCTTCTAATTGTGATCAGCTGAACATTTTGTGTGGAGGTCAGGAATCCTCTCAGAGCTGTCATTAGTTAGATAGTTTAAAATCTTAATTCTAAGTATCTGTAGTTATAAATAGTTTAGTAATATAGGTAGTAATAGTATTGTTCAGTTCTGATGGAACCAAAAAAGAAACCTGGTTTCGAAAGATATCTTGTCCAGCGATGTTCCTGGCATCTGACACAAATGCTCGGTGCCTGTCATGCTTAGGGAGACACTCACCCTCCAAGTGCTAAATTTGTTCTATGTTCATCTTGAGATCAAAGAAAAAAGAAAGAATAGATTACAATCTATCCTGTTGAAAGAAGTGTTGGTGGCAAAGCATCTGCAACTGGCAAGGAACAGCCTCCTAAGATGATCCATAGACCATCGTTGGCCCTGGATGGTTCTATGGGTCAAAAAGATAAGTAATCTTCATTGGCCTCTTAGTGGCCTGGTAACAAGACCCAGAAAAACAGGGAAACCTCTGCAGTATTAGCCTCTCTATCAAGAGCCAGTGTTCTTCATAATGATTTATCGGCCCAGATAGACCTCAGTAGAAAGCCCTCGAGTATGTCTTTCTTAAGAGAGACAAGCTATGAGTGAAGGAATCCGTTATACAAACCTAATTTAAGGAACTAGGTACTGAAAAGCAGCTGCATGGAAAGGTGAGGAATCCTCCTTCTTCGTGTCTTTTGCCCTCAGATCTGGATGAGCCAGTTGCAAAAAAGAGACTTAAGGAGCTGGTGAAACAAGGGCATACTGCGACACTGGTGACTGATAATACAGTATTGCAGTGAATAATTGTTCAGGCACAGGTTCGTAGATTGGATCAGACCTCAGCTCCACTGGGAATGGGGTCAGTTTTGTTATTGGAGCAAGGAGACACCATACTACAACAGTCTTAAATGTGTTTGTCTCCAGAAGGGAAAGGACATATAGAGGAATTTGGGGATTATCCTCTTCCTTTACCTCCAAAGATACCTTCTAGATCCCCAGAAAAGAACTACTTCTTCGTGTAGTACCTCTGTGGGTGCTCCACTGTAAGTGTATCCATGTCCCTGCACCTCAGATTGGAGATTTTAGGTAGCAGTGTCCGTTCAGCCTGCACTTGTGTTTTCCCTGTCTTGTGCTCTTCCTCTAGGCTATCTAGTACTGCGCGGGCAAACTGCCCTCAGTTCCTTCTTAACCACCGTTAGCCTGAGATGGAACCTTAGCAGAGTCCAAGTGACAATTTTATTTCTGAACTTTATTTCCAGTTAATAGTGTAGCTCATTGAGTTTTCATTAGGCTAATACCCTCCTTTTCTTTTTCTTAAACCCTTCCTTTTCTTTATTTGTTTTTGAAGACAGTTATCTCCCTTGTGACACTGCACCCCATATTCTTCATAGTGATTTTATTATGATATGATTATGGCATAATTATGGGGCCTTTTATGCACAACAGGTCATGTAAGATGTCATTGGACAAGTTATGATTTGCTGAATACGATTATCCTATTTGTATGCATGTACCATTTTTGTATCTGAAGTAATTAATATTGACTATGTATCTGCATTTCAAATGTAGTTACACCTGGGTGATGCCCACTAGGCAAGATGCTTTCAGTCCAGATAGCTGGTGGGGAAGGGCCTATTCAGGCTAATGAGCCATTAGGGAAAACAATAGGTCTTAGGAGAAGCTTATCCATCACCTGGTGAACCTTCCTGAGAATGCTCCAGATAGCCTGTAAGTAATGGCTGCTATGACTCCACAAGGTCATGTGACCAGGCCACATGACTCTGGACTCTATCTTGGAATGTCAGTGATTTTCCACAAACTGAGTTTGGGAGAAAGGGTTCCCACCATATGCTAAAGCTATATAAGGCAGGGAGTGACATAATCTGTTCTTCACTCCCCACACAAGGGGACTCCTGGAAACACCTAAGGAACAAAAGACTGAACTGGGGGAAGTGCTGGACCCAGGCTAAAGGGATTTCTAGCCTATATATGAAAAACCTGGAGATTCCAAGCTGTAAAGCAAGTGCAGCTTGTACCTTAAGAATCTGCAAGCCTGCTTGTACCATCTCTGAGAAACAGATTGGATATGAATTAGCAATCTAGTATGTTAAGCTTAGTTTGCATTTTTGTTTATTTGCTAGGTTATCTGCTTTGATTTGTTTGCTATCACTTATCACTTAAAATCTATCTTTTGTAGTTAATAAATTTATTTTATGTTTTAATCTAAACCAGTAAGTTTGGAGTGAAGTGCTTGGGAATCTTAGCTCAGGGGACTGTTGCATTTCCTCTTCACATTGAGGGAGGGGCAAACTCTCTGAGTTTACGCTGTACAGTTCCCTGTGCAGCGAAAGACTGTAAAATTTTGAGTTTATATTCCAGTGGGGGGGGTCCTAGGCTGAGAAGCTGGTGGTTATTTTGGCTGTAACCTCTCTATTGTTGGTTTATGCAGTGGATGGTCAGAGAGCCTGCATGTGACTGCAGCTGGGTGTGTCCATACCTGTGTGAATGCTGGAGGAAGTGTAGGACTGGGAGCCTGCCTGCAGCTTGTCATAGTAGCAGAGTATGACAGGGAGCCCAGGAAGTAAAACCCGAAAAGGGTATGACCAGCTCCCAGGGTTTAAATAATGTCTCTCCTGTAGAGACACTATTCCAGTCATGATGGCCATTCATGCTGCATTCACGGCCTCGGAGAGTCCCACATACCACAAAAGTGCACTTTCTGCCTGAAATTAAAATCAAGGGCAAGAAAAAAAAAAAACATGAACTGAAGCTCAGACTCTTCATGATGGAAAGTTCACTTAGGCCAGCCTCTGTCCCGTGACCCCCCTGGTGCAACAGTCCCTGATGAGACCAATCGCATCAGTGTCCTCGGTGCAGCACTCTCCAGTGGCTTTAAAGAGGAAATCTGGTGATTTCTCTCAGAAAAGTTCAAAAAGGTGGGCTACAAGTCCCCAGATTAAAGATTGCCCAGGAAAAAAAGATCCCCAACAAGGTCGACCACATCGGTACTAACTGACCTGCGGCTGGGTATCCATGTGGGTATAGGCTCCTCAGTTGCAAAAGGTATTGGTACCACTAGTAAGCGTAAAGACCTGAGAGGTACAGGCTCATGGACATCGGTACTGTCAGGAGAAAGGAGCGGTAGGGAGCATTCTAGTTCCATTAAAACAGCACCACTGGAGACGGTGAGGGCCTCAGTACCAAGCTTTTCAACCTCACAAAAGTCCAGGACATTATCTTCTGGCCACTCATTGGACCGCAGAAGACTGCAGGTTCCGTTGACTCCCTCTACATCAATGGCCCCCAATCAGCTGACCTTAAAGATACTAATTGCTACCACAGTACCACAAGAATTCTGTTTCTCCAAAGACCTATTGGTCTCAGAGATACCAGAATCCCCATTACTCGTTATCAACACAACTGTGGTAGTGACTACATCTCGGTCCCTTGAATTCCCTCCAGTACTGAAACAATCACTTTCAGCATCCTTGACTGCTCCACCTTTATTGAGTGACAAGGAAAAGGACAACAAGAATGACATATACTCATTGTAAATGAAAGGTTTCCTGGTACAATATCAAGGAACGACTCACCTGGAAACAGTCTCAGAGCCACATTACTGCCATGAGAGACAAGGCTCACCCAGTTGGTATGCACATCCTTGGGTGCCTCCACCCATACTCTTTGTGTCACCTCAATGGCTGTATGGGATCCATGGGCAGCTTACAGACATCAGTTATCCAGGATCTTAAGCATTACGCATAGGGCTAGAGGAAAACCATCTCCCTCAGCTTTCCTCTTTAGACCTCCTGATCCTCAAGAGGAGACTTTTGAGAACAGGAAGCAAGGCTGGACAAGGAGATTACTCCAACATGAAACATCTCCTCATCCTCTCCTGAAGAAGTCTTTATGCCTCCACCATCAATCATGGCAGATGACTTCAAACAATTCCAGGGCCTTACTATGACAGTAGCGGACTCGTTACAGATTCCTCTCGAAGAAGTGAAGGAGTTGCAACACAAACTGCTTGACATCTTGCATACTTTGTCATCAGCTCCCTATCAAAAAGGCCCAGCTAGACCCAGCAAATGAAGTCTAAGGACATGGACTTTTTATTTTCTCACCCATCCCCAAATTCGCTTGTTATAGATCCTACAAATGAATGTGGCAGACAGCGCTATACTTAATCAACACCCTACTACAAGGACCAGAAATTACTGGACTTACTTGGCAGGAAATCATACTTGTCAGCAATCCTACAATTTAGGATTGCTAATTATCAGGTCCTTTTGGTGAAATACAATCACATCAATTACTCTAATCTCAGTGCCTTTATTGAACATCTCCCAAATGGTCAGAGAGAGCAGTACCAGGCTATCATCACTGAGGGTCAGTTTCTTGCAAGGACATCATTGCAAACCATGTTAGATGCTGCTGACACAGCTGTCTGCTCCTTTGTAGTAATGTGGAGAGCTTTGTGGCTTCACCTTTCTGGCCTCCAGAGAGAAGTTCAAGCTACTGTGGAGGACCTTCCATTCGCAGTATCTAAATTGTTTTTGGAAAAAACAGACTAATCCCTCCACACACTAGAAGACTTGGGACCCATGTTGCATTCTCTGGGATTTATACACCTACATAGAAAAGAAAATACAATAAATCTCAGATATCACAAAGATCCCAGCCTGCTCAGTTCCCTCCACCCCAGAGACACTACAGATTGCAATGGAAAAGACAACGAATACAAAAATGAAGACCAACAGCCTCTCAAATCTCAACTTCAGAACCATTCACATCAAGGCACCAGTTTTGATGCATTGGTCGAGGCCCTGAGCTACCACTGCCGCCATCACTTGCTGCAAAAATTGGACCATTTACATCCTTTCAGCAACTGCCTTATTCTTTTTCGGAAAAACTGGAAATGTATAACAACGGAAAAGTGGGTACTGGAGATCATCTCCAAAGGATATTCAATCCACTTTGTCTCCCTCCCTTCTATCCACCCTCCGTCCCTGTCCCTCTTTAGGGACCCTTCTCGCAAGCACCTGTTACATCAGGAAACAAACTGTCTCCTAAACCTGGGTATTATAGAACGAGTTCCCACTCAATGCAGAGAGAAGGGTTTCTATTCCAAATACTTCCTGATACTGAAAAAGAATGATGGCTGGAGACCCATTCTGGATCTGAGATCACTCAAAGACACAGTGATTCAAAATGGTTACTTTGGCAGCAATAATCCCATCTCTGGACCAGGGAGACTGGTTCTTGGCACTCCAACCTAGAAGATGCTTATTTTCATATCACAATCCACCCATCCCACAGGAGGTCTGTAAGATTCACCCTGACTCAAGACTGTTTTCAATATAAGGTGCTTCCATTTGGCCTATCATCTGTACCCAGAGTGTTCTTGAAGGTCCTTTCTGTGGTAGCAGCACATCTTCGCAAACTAGGAATTATGATATTGCTGTATCTAGATGACTATCTGCTCAAGGCACAATCCTTTGATGACATCTTGACAGTCACGCAAAAACTATCGATCTATTCATGCAGCTGGAATTACAACTAAACGTTCAAAAGTCAACTCTGACTCCCGTACAACTTCTAGAATTCATAGGAGTGTAATGAGATGCAGTAAAGGCCAAAGCTTTCCTCCCATTACACAGATTCAACACCTTAACCAACTTAATATCCACCTTCCAGGAGAGCCCCCAGACGTTGGCCAGAAATTGTCTTCAGCTACTGGGGTACGTGGTGGTAAGCTCGTGTCAAAGTTAGACTCAGGACTCATAGTTTGTCAGACCACTCTGTTTTATTAGCACAGTGCTCTGCTAATACATTCAGATAATGTGAGCCCCCATGCAAGATTCAAACAGTCTTATTTATACAGATAAAAGGGTGCGAACTAAACAAAGGGACAGAGAGAGCAAAATTGTAAAATTTGCATAGGGCACAATATGCATATCCTGCTTTCTTATTAACTCTTATCGATCTAAGGCTAATGCTTCACCAATTGCCCTTAAGTGGGGCAATTCATTAAGCAATTAATGTCTGCTTTCCTGCCCCCTGGCTTGCAGCATTTCTCATTTCTACTTAAAGGTACATACAGCATTCTTTAATTCATTCTATTTCTTTAATATAATTCATTTCACTTTCACACTCGTTTGTAACAAGTGACGCAAGATTCCACATGCATTGCCTTCAAGCATGGCTCAAAACAGTATATTCACCAAACACTGACTGAGCAAACTGCTTTTGATGCTCTTGACTGTCAAAAACTCTTTTGAATGGTGGAACGATCCACAGAATGTTTGCTCAGGGGTTCCCTTCACTCAACCAACTCCGAAGTTGATATGGACAACAGACTCATCTCTATTGGGCTGTGGAGCTCATCTAGACAAGCATATGGCTCAAGGCAAATGGTCCCCCTTTGAATCTACACTGCATATGAAGCTGCTAGAGCTCAGAATGGCCAGGAACACCTGCTTGCATTTCCTATCACTGATCAAAGGTGAACAGATAACAGACTATAACAGATAACTTAGCCTGTGTGTTTTACAAAAACCACCAGGGAGGAGAGATGTCACCTTCCCTTTGTACCAAGCCAGTGAAACTAAGGAGTTGGTGCATTCAACACTTCATCAACATCTCAGCATCCTATCTTCCGAGCATACAGAACACTACAACGGATACTCTCAGCAGGAATTTTTCTGTGGAGCACGAATCGGAAATAGACCCTGCTATTCGCCACAACATATTTCTGCATCAGGGAATCCCAAAGATAGACTTGTTTAGCACAGTCAAATACAAGAAATGCTCCCAGTTCTACTCCAGAGCCAGACCGGGTCATCATTCTCTCAGAGACATCTTACTCTGTCAATAGAACACAGATCTTCTTTACGCCTTTCATCCAATTCCTCTAATACCAAAGATCCTGCTCAAGATAAAAGAAAACGCAAGGCTTATTCTCATAGTTCCCACATGGCCACATCTCCATACCTGAGTTAGTGATGTGCCTGCCAATCACTCTTCAGCCCCTTCCTCACCTCCTTTCTCAGAATGCTGGTCAGATCCATCACCCCAATTTGCAGGTTCTCTGGCTCAACATATGGCTGCTCAATGATTCCAAAGCACAGAGATGTCCTTTTCAGAGGATGTAAAAGAGGTGCTATTACATAGCAGAAAAATAACCATTCATCACACACATATCCAAAAGTGGAAAAGGTTCCAACTCTGGTGTGCCTCAAAACATGTTACCCCCATACCCTCTCCCCTCCTGTTTGTCCTAGACTACATTCTAGATCTAAAAAAAAGTCAGGATTTTTCTCTAAGTTCAGTATAAGTGCATCTTGCAACCTTACCACCTTCCATCATAAGATAGAAGGCTACTCCATATTCACACATCCTACAATGAAAAGATTTCACAAGAATATGGGTAACCTTTCCCCACAAATCAGACATCCTACATCAGCGTGGGACCTCAGGCTTATCCTCAAGTCTCTTACAAGGCTACCTTTTGAACCCATGGCTAAATGCTCACTTATACATCTGTCTATGAAAACGGTGCTCTTCGTAGCCATGACTTTGGCTTGGAGGATTAGAGAAATAGGGGCTGTAATGGAGCATCCCTCCTTTACAGTTTTTTTCAGAGACAAGGTTACATTGTGACCACACCCCAAATTCCTCCTGAAAATATCGTTTGCTTTCCACATAAACCAACTTATCCCCCTCCCGCACTTCTTTCCCAAGCCACACTGGGACGAGAGAGGCAATATTGCATACACTTGATGTCAGGAGAGCATTAGTCTTCTATTTGGATAGAACTAAGCCTTTCAGAAAGTCTCCTAGATTATTCCTTTCTATTGCAGAGAGATCAAAAGAATCTTCAATCTCTAAACAAAGACGCTGTACATGGATATCGGACTGCATTACCTATTGTTATCGCACTCACAATCTCCAACCTTCCTCTAGAGTTCAAACTCATTCCATGAGATCTCTTTCCCCTTCCATCGCCTTCCTTAAAAATGGATGAAAATGTAGGAGATAAGTCAGCTTTGTCACTTTCAGAAGAAGAGGTGGCTTTTCATGAGTTAGTAGATCGCGTGGCAAGAACACTGGACATTCCTTCAGTTTCAATTGAGGAATCATCTCAACCAATTTTTGTATTTTGGGAGCAGCAACTAGATACATTATTGGAGGGACTGTGCCAACCAGCAAAATCAGTCTGGAATAATCCTTCATCTTCTCAGCCTTTATCAACAATGGCTGATAAATTGTACCAGTTTCCTCAGGAATGTATGGTGACATTCCACACCCATCCATCTCCAAATTCTTTAGTGATAGAATTAGCTTTACAGCAGTCAAAGGTGCATCTACTCCATCTGAGAAAGAAAGAAAGAGACTGGATGCCATTGGGAGGAAAATGTTTTCTTCCACCACTTCTGCCATGTTTATTTCGAACTATGAGGCAGTCATGGCAAGGTACCAGTGCCATCTTTGGGGAAAGAGGTTATCATTTTTGAATACACTACCAGAAGAGCATAAGAGATTAGTGAATGCTCTAGTCATGGAAAGGCAGAATGTTGCCAAACACCAATTGAGAGGAACATTTGACTCAGCTTCAGCTTGGACAATAGTGTCAGCCATCACTTTAAGGAGGCATGCATGGCTCAGATTAGTAGTTTCACCTCATGAGGCAAAAGTGAGGATCAAGGGTTTTCACTTTGAAGGGGAAGGTTCATTTAGTGTACATAGAGATGAAACTTTAGAGAATATGAAAACTTTGAGATCTACAGCTAGGTTTAAAAAACATGAATAGGAGATCATCTACAGCTGCCATGTTTAAGTACCAAAGGCAGTTTCCTACTACATTGATGTCTTCTCAGTATAGGAGGAGGAATTATTGCCTTCAACTTCAGTAACATAATTCTCAGTATCATCAACAGAGAAAATAGTCTTATAAACCAGGGGGAAGAGTTCTACAGCTTTGTCATCTGGGAGGTCTCAGATTTGAAATAGGGGTTGGGAGTTTCAGGCCGGGCCAACTGGACATTGGTTTTCCACTGTTTGGGGATTGTTTGTTCCATTTATCATGAATAGGAGTTGATAACATAGGCCAGATGGGTTTTGAAAGTAATTGCTCATGGCTACCACAATCCAGTTCAAATCTCTACCCCCAAACAAACCGTCTCCTTTATCCCTGCCAGGGATTGAGCTCACCTCCAGTTGTTACGAGCAAAAGTTCAATTGTAAATAAGTTTTGGGAGTGGCAGAACTGGTCCCTCTCGATCAGAGAGGGAAAGGTTTTTACTACCATTATTTTATAATTAAAAAAAAAAGAAGGGTATCTTCTCCCTGTATTGGATTTAAGAAAATTAAACACCCATGTAAAAAAAATGTGTTTCCACATGTTGTCTCTAGCATCTGTAATGGCTTCTCTTTCCTCTCAGGATTGGTTTGCAGCTCTGGATTTAAAGGATGCATATTGCCATTTCTCAAAAAGACCTTGTCATTGGAGATACCTGCATTTTGTGCTGATGAAGGGCCATTTAGTACAAGGTCCTCCCTTTTGGGTTGTCTACAATACCCAGGGTTTTTACAAAATGTCTATTGGTAATAGCAGTGTGTCTGTGAAAGCAAGGGCTGTTTGTATAACCAGACTTGGATGATTGTTTAATAAAAGTGTTATCCAGGAAGGACGTCATCTTGCATGTAAAACAAATATATTTTTTGCCAATGTAGGACTACAAATAAATCAGGAGATGTCAGTTTTGATCCCAATTCAGAAGATCTGCTTTATTGGGGCAATACTAGATTTGGCTATGGCAAAGGCTTTTTTTCCAGAAGAAAAGTTTATAAAGATAAAGCTGTCCATAATCTCCTTTATCAATCCCCACAACAACCAATACCAGTTTTTCTATAGCTGATAAGTCTATTGGCTTCAACCACATAATTGACACCATATGCACGTCTTCAGATGACAGACCTCCAGCACTGATTGGCAATAAATTACAGACCAGGTTTAGGAAGCGTGCACTGAAGAATAATTTCATAACAAGTGTTTTCAACACTAATGTTGTGGCAAATGCTCAAAATGTAATGATGGGTATACACTCCAGTTCTCCTTTTCTATCACTGATACTTACTGCAGATGCATGTACATTGGGTTGGTGGGGCCATTTAAACAATAAGCTATTTATCAGAGCTCATTGTCACCAAAAGAAAAGGTTGGCCTAAAAGGTATTTTTACCTCAGATATAACACAAGGTAGCTCAGGTAGTAACAGACAATATGACAGCATTATTATCTGAACAAACAAGGGAGGGAGGGGGCTTGTTCTCTATAGTTATGCATGCAGGCAAAGAGCCTTGAAATGGGAGTATAGATTCTAGTGTTTTCATCCAATAGTGATCCACCCTTGCAGACCATCTGAGCAGGTCAAAATGTCAGATGCATGAATGGTCCTTGAAGGACATAATCACATACCTCTTCAGTTCATGGGGGAATCCAGTACAGTAATAGATCTTTCTGCATCCAGCAACAACAAAAAGTGTCAATTTTTGGTTGAGATCAGGCAGTGACAGGGAATCAATATCAGATGCCTTTCTAATTCATTGGGGTCAGGGCCTGATGTATGCATTTCCTCTGATTTTGTTCATTCAAAAAGTCATAAAATAAGACAGGACAAGGCCAAGGTAATTTTAATAGTGCCAGTGTGGCTAATGCAGCTGTGGTATTTGGATTTAGTTCACCTGTCAAGAGATCTAATGGAATCTCTATTTCTGGCCCTGGACTTGTCACAGCACCATGACATGATTTATCAACCAGATCTTCAATCTCTCCACCTAACAACATTGGATATAGGACTCTGGGAAGTTAAAGAAACTCTGCTCATTGGAGATGCAGAATGTATTGCTGCATTCTAGAAAGGAATTCACAAGACAATGTGACAGTCACAAAAGAAAAAGGTTTTGATTGTGGATTTCTATAGTTCCATGTACAGTACCAATTAGTTATATTTTATAATAGCTGTTGTACTAAAAAAAAGCAGATCTCTTGCTGTCTTCAGTAAAGGTCCATCTCTCATCCATATCTGCATATCATGTACCTGTGGAGGGAAAATCAGTTTTTACTAATAACATAGTTAAAAGGTTTTTTGAAGGCCTTAATAACTTATACCCTTCAGTAAAACACCCTATCCCATCTTGGGATTTGAATACAGTACTCTTGCAGTTGATGAGATCTCCCTTTGAGCTTTGAGTAGCTGTGATTTATTTTATTTGTCTATTAAGACTGTGTTTTTGATAGCCATTACATCTGCAAGATGTGCAAGTGAAGTATGTGCATTGATGGCTGACCCAGCATTCACAATTTTTCATAAAGACATGGTAGTTTTTTGTATGCACCATACATTTTTGCCTATAATGGTTTCAGTTGTTCATGTAAATCAGTCTATACTTTTGCTGGTTTTCTTTCCTAAACCTCATATTCATGATGGAGGGACTATAGTACATACTCTAGTTGTTAGAAGGGCTTTAGCCTTTTATCTAGACAGGACCAAATAATTTAGACAATCTCATAAATTGTTCATTGCTTATGACAGAAAAACTAAAGGGAAAAGCTTTTTCTATACAAATGCTCTCTAGATGGGTTAGATTGTGTATTAAAGTCACTTTTGAATCAAAAAGGTGTCCTTTTTCAAGGAATTAGGACACATTCTGCTAGGGCAGTGTCTATGGCTTTTTCTAGGCATATTCCTTTAATAGAAATATGTAGAGTGGGAACCTGGACTTCTATCTATGTGTTTACTAAACACTATTCCTTAAATTTAGAATCTAGATCTGATGCAAAATTTGGTAAAGCAGTTCTGCAATCCTTATTTAATTAGGTCTTTGTGTCTCATCATCCTGCTCGGGATACTGCTTATCAATCTATCCCATGGGTGGGAATACGCAGAGGACACTCAAAGAAAAAATGAAGGTTACTCGCCTGTAACAGAGCTTCTTCGAGATGTACCCTGTATATTCACACTCCCCGCCTGCCTCACTTCAGAGTGCTATTTATCAAAAAGTTTGGAGTTACAGGAGAAAGAACTAAGGCAGCTGGAGCTCCATGACCCTTTTATACCCTTGCCTTGGAACATTCATTGTTCTGTGAGGGGAGTGTGAATATGCAGAGTCTGTTGCCCTGGAATTTGACATTCCTGCGTGTATCCCAGAACTTGACTGTACTGCAGACAGCCATTTTGTATGCTCAGCCATTGCTAGCTGAAAACCAAACATCACATAGCTAGGAGTAATCTTAGGCCTTTGTAAAACAAGGTCAAATAGCTTTGCAGTTTATTAATCAAAATTAAAAAAAAAAAAGTTATTTTAAAAAAGGTAAATAGCAACCTTCGTTTTAAGTGTCCCTAACATATTTTTATGTCTAAAAATTCTAAAAATGTTTTAAAATAATGCATTTTTAAAATTAAAAAATATAGTAACCCAGTAAAGGTTATTATGTTAACCCACTAGGAGTTATGTTAGGTTATGTATTTTGTTAAAGTAAGCTATAAAAAATTAGGTAAGAGTAAATACCTCGAAGCAGTCCAAGGGAACCTTTCTTTGGGAAAAGAGCTGACATTTAAACTCCCTATCAGCTGGATGAAAAAAGGGTCCCTGGAAGTCCTGCTGGTAATTACTCAAAATCGTCTCAAACTGTGGATAACTATATCTAAAATGTCCTAAACCTATTGCTTATGTTTGTTTGTGCTTAATATTTAATAAATTGTAGTTTTAAATAAGAGCACGCTTACTTGTATTAATCATTTATCAGACTGAAATTGCTGTGTTCCCAATAATTTATTCCTAACACCGCCTAAAGTAAAACAGTTAAGTTACCGCTGTTTTGGGTTCTGAAAACCTCAAATAACAGATTTGGTGAGCCAGTTGCCAGGAGTGATAGAGAGGAAGGGAATGATTAATACAAGTTGTTTGTTTTGTTTTGCATTAGGTAAGGGAGGCAGTGGAACAGGGTCACAACCTATGAGTTGATTTATGGTCACATTCCGTTGTTGATTTAGGGCTCAAGCTGAAAAGCCTGGTTAAGTAAAAGGATGTCAGAAGGACAGGGAACATCTGGCAAGAAACAAAAGCTGGAAATGGATTTGGATAACAGCTTGGCAGATTTCATGCAGGAGCATGATAATGTTTTTTTGGAAGCCTGGGAGCTCTACCAGTCCTGGAGCGTTCTTGCGGTTCTGTAAGCAGATGGTAGTGATAAAGCAATTAAAGGCAGAAATAAAGAAGTTAAAACAAATAAAATTTAGAAAGACACAGAAATATCCAGCCTGAGGGCAGCTCAAATAGTGGCACCGCAGAAGCAGGAATGCGACAGTGAGTGAGAGGGTAACAGGCTGGAGCAGAAAGTGTCTGGATTAAAACAACAAAAAATTGAGTGTGAATCTGCTGTTAGTCTTACTAAAGGATTCTCAGGATAAGACCCAGACAGATCATGGGGAATGTAAGAGACAAAGTTGTGCTCTCAGAACCATGTTGAGAGAACAGAAAGGAATAGTGGTTGTGCTTTGTGGGAGTCATCCCCTAAGAAGGAGGGGTGAGTCAGAGGTGAATCTCTACTTGTATCCTCATTATGAGGATGGTACTGTGAGCTTCCTTTTCCCTTGGACTCTTCTGGGCAGTCCGCGTATGGTCCCTTGCTCGAAACACTGGAAGAGCTGCAGGCACCCATAGCCCTCATGGTAAGAAAGATTGATCCCCAAGAGGGTAACCAAGGAGGAGAAGAATGAGTAGAGGTTAGGCCCTTCACCCCGACCTGACTAGAGTGGCAGGAAAATTGGTCCGTTAACCCAGAGCACAGCCTTGGGATGGCTGGCAAGTAATCCACTGAATTCGTTGTGTATGTGTGTGTGCAGGTCTTAATATTAAAAATATACAATCTGCAAGGAGGGGAGAGTTGCCCCGGAATTTGACATTTCTGTGTGTACCCCAGCACTTGACAGTACTGCAGTCAGCCATTTTGTATGTGCAGCCATTGCTAGATAAAAAACAAACATCACATAGAAATAATCTTAAACCTTTGTAAAACAAGGTCAAATACCTGCATATTTGCAGTTTATTAATTAAAATAAAAAATATAAAAAATTAACGAACCTTAATTTTAAATATCCCTAACATATGATAACTAAAAATACTGAAAATATTTTAAAATAATTTATTAAAATTTAAAAAATTAATAACCCAATAAAATTATTATATTTACCCACTAAAATCACTATAAATTATATATTTTATTAAAATTAACTATAAAAATTAAATAAAAATAAATATTTCAAAGCAGTCCTTAAAATCTTTTCTTAAAAAAACAAACCTAACATCTAAACACCCCATTAGCTAAACAAACCAAAGCCCCTAAAAATCCCGCTAGCAATTACCTCAAAACCATCTCAAACTGTAAGTAACTATATCTAAAATATTTTAAACCTCTACATGCTTAATATCTAATAAATTATAGTTTTAAATAAAAGCATGCTTACTTGTATTAATTATTTATCAAACAAAAATTGCTGAGTTCCCATTAATTTTTTCCTAACACCACCTAAAATAAAACAGTTCAATTACCACTGTTTGGGGTTTTAAAAACCCTGGGTAAAAAGTCCATCTCAAAGAACCTTGGTTACAGGGGAGTAACCGTCATTTCCCCCTAACTTGTTCTTGGAAATAAATGAACTGTTTTTTATTGAAATTTTCCAAAATACTTCATATAGAGACAGACATACAGCATGGGAAATTTCAGATGAATAATTAAAGATTAGCAGTTTGTGAGCAGCTGAAAACAGGCTCTTTCCATACAAAGTACTAGTTAGGCTTAATGATAGTTATTGTTGCCAGCTCTTTCTATCATATAGTTCACCATATTCTCTGAAGACTCCCAGTACTTACAATCATCCAGTTTATTGTTGATTAGCAACAATATTAATACATCTAATCCATAGCATGAAATTACATGAATGCTTAATTCATTCAAAAAGATAGACCTATGCTGATTGGATTATCATTATGAGCAATATCTTTTTATCTTCCCAATTACAGAAACTTACAGAAGAGAATGTAAAGGCACAGTCTAAGAAAAGACAGAAAGGAAAAGTGTTTGAGACTCTCAAAGGCCAAAAGGTGATTGCAAGATCTGACATCACAGGATTTTATTTTCCAGGTAAATTGTTTTTGTGTGTATTTCAAATGGTTTTTTTTAAATCTTTAGAAAGATTGCTGAAAAAAGAGCAACATTTATCTAATCTTTTTCACCTGGTTCAGTTTTAATTTGGTTTACTGTATATATTGTTGGATTTTTAATCTTTTCTCATCGTAATGCTTCTAGAAAGGTACAGAAAGCTCTGCAGACACCCTACTGATAGGTCTATTTTTTTTTAAGAAGAAAGTGGTGGGAAATGTTTTGGAATAAAATGGTGTACATTTTGAAATGGAAGACAGTGTCAATCTATTCCTTTTTCTTTCTAGGCTGGCTTATTTCCATTTAGGATTTAGCAAAGGCTGAGCCATCTGCTATAAGCAGAATATTCACTAGAGGTTTCTGTTGGGTTGTTGAGTGTTAAGTCAGAATATTTGTAGAATGAATTTGTATCCCATGATATGGTATTGGGGGAAAAAATCTAACTAATCCCATACCTTTTTTGTATGATTGACAAAGTATTCTAGGACAAAGCAACAGAGAGTCCTGTGGCAGCTTTAAGACTAACAGAAGTATTGGGAGCATAAGCTTTCGTGGGTAAGAACCTCACTTCTTCAGATGCAAGAAGTGAGGTTCTTACCCATGAAAGCTTATGCTCTCAATACTTCTGTTAGTCTTAAAGGTGCCACAGGACCCTCTGTTGCTTTTTACAGATTCAGACTAACACAGCCACCCCTCTGATACTATTCTAGGACAGTTTCTGACATCAGAGAACATCTCATAGGTAATTTGACATCATTGGAAGTCTGTTCTCAGGAGAGGTGCAAGAATTGAAAAGCTGGGGTGTTGAGGATCGAAGTGCATTGGCAAAACCTTGTGGGGAAGCTTGCTCTGTGCCTCTTTACACTACATCTGGCTCATCAGCCAGTGCTGTTAGTTCCTCACATTCATGAACACTGAATCAGTTACAATTAAAACAAATTAAGGATATTTTAACAAATTACGGATATTTATTGTTAGTACTGTTTCATGTACAGATAAAATATGGAGATAAGTTCATTGCTTTTGTTAGCTTGGCTTATTTTTTCTGTACTTTTTTGATTGCCTGATAACAGTTTTCAATTTAACAATCACAGGCTGAATTCTTTAATTTTACAGTTGGATCAGAAAACCATTTTGCTATTTATCTAGCCTTGTAGCTGTTAGTGTTGAGAATGGTCTGATGCTGCAGTGTATTCTTTTTCTGGTTATATAGTTGAAAGTTTCTCTATCCTATACCCAAATGCTAATTCGGTAAAAGATCAAATGAGTGAAAGGTAAGTGGTCTAAAAGGGAGAATTTTTTCCTATCCTAACATGAATAAGACTGTACAGTATAAATTTACTGAGATATTCATTTACTATTTTTTCTCAGAATGCTATAATTCAAAACCTAAGATAGATATTGCAGTTGGAATAGTAATAATGGTACAGTAATAACAGTGTACTGAATCTCTTTAGAATTTGGTATGCTACTTTTCACATATTGGACCAGATTTTCAGGGACGAGTACAATGGATGTGTTTGCAAAAGTGTCCTTAGAAAATCCTGCCATTGCTTGAACCACATAGCTATTGTGCACACAATTCGGGTAATTGCCTGCCCTAGCTGCTCATTGCACACTCTTTTGAATATTTGACTTTTTCATTAAATGAAATAACAAAATGCATGAGGATCTCTTGCATCATGTGCCAGACCCCAAATGACAGACACTATACACAGTAAGAATACCGTTGCATCATTTTACCCACATGCAGATAATTTATAATATTTTTAGGATCTCAAAGTGGGGATTATAATCACCATTTTATAAATGAGCCTTTCTGTGTTTATTTCCTAAGTGATCTGTCAAGGTCACATGGGAAGTCAGCACCTTTATGAGCAGAACTTAGTTCTAACTTCCAGTCACCTATTCTAATAACTGGGCAATGCTGTTTCCCTGAATATAATTATATTTACCTTTTCAGTAAAATTAATAATAATTTTAGTATCTCTGAACAAGCCCCACAAAAAAGGCAAACTTTATTTCTAATGGGAATGAACTATTTGCACATTCATCAAGGCTCCAATTCAGCAAGGTATTTAAGCATGTACCTAACTTTAAGCATGTGAGTAGTCCCATTGAAATCATCAGTGATGATGTTAGTTTTATAGTTAAGTACTTTGCTGAATCAGGGTCCAAAGTAAAAGCTTCTATTAATTTTAGAATCTTTCTTTTCTTAGTAGTTATTCTGTACTTGCATTGTTTTAAAATAGTAATAATGTTGTTGTCGTGTTTTTTTTAATGCATCTTCTAAGCTGTTCCCTTCTGTGGGTCACCCAGTGTATGTCGTCTTCTCTATTTCTGCCTCTGACCCCTGTCCTCCAAACACCAGTCTGTGGGGAGCTTTCTTCTGATGATGAGTTTCATGAGATTGGGGGCTTGTTTGAAGTCCAGAAGAGGGGTTTTGTGAAAGATTTCTTTAAGGATGTGGTCCCCATTGAGTATGGGTTGTAAC
The DNA here is from genome assembly GCF_013100865.1 of Trachemys scripta elegans. Lineage (NCBI taxonomy): Eukaryota > Metazoa > Chordata > Testudines > Emydidae > Trachemys > Trachemys scripta. The sequence goes on along the minus strand of NC_048298.1, from coordinate 229,170,774 downwards.
TGTTTCATGATATCCTGTATGGATTCCAGTGTGGGGTGGTAAGTGTCAACGAGTTGTTTTTTGTTTTTTTTTCTGTTTTGAAGCTGGTGGAGTGTCCTTGTTTGGTGAAGGTGGTTTTAAGTGTGTATCCCAGACATTTTCCTCAGTGCATATTCTGTGATATTTGAGGACCTGAGTGTAGATAACAGATCTTTTGGTGTGTTTGGGGTGGTTACTGGATCTGTGAAGGTAGGTGTGGCGATCCATGGGTTTCTTGTATATAGTAGTCTGTAGGGTTCTATTGTTGAAGCTGATCATGGTATCCATGCAGTTGATGCTGGTACGGTTGTGTTCTAGAGAGAGTTTGATGGATGGGTGGTGGTTGTTGAAGTTGTGATGGAAATCTATAAGGAAGTTTAAGTCGTTTGTCCAGAAGATGAAAATATCATAGATGTGTATCAGGTATATCATTGGTTTCATGGTGCATTTGTCCAGAAATTCTTCCTCAAGGTGTCCCGTGAAGATGTTGGAATATTGGGGAGCCATCCTAATACCCATGGCTGTTCCCATGGTTTGGACAAAGTGTTTGTTGTCAAATGTAAAATTGCTATGGATGAGGAGGATGAAATAGATGAGTGTAGCAATGTATTTGGGATGGATATCTGAGTGTTGTCCATTATCTTGTAAATATTTGAGGCAGGCATCAGTGCCATTGTTCTGAAGGATGTTGGTGTATAGGGAGGTGACATCTATGGTGGCAAGCATGGTGTTCTGAGGGAGGTGGTTAATGTTTTAAAGTTTCTGGAGGAAGTTGTTGTGTCCTGGAGGAAGCTGGCACTTTGTGGGTGAGTCATTGAAGATGGTTTCTATGGGTCCTAATATTTCTTCAATAAGAGTGCTATGGCCTGATATGATGGGTCTGCCTGGGTTCACTTGTTTGTATGTTTTGGGAAGCATGTAGAAGGTCCTGGAGTGGCGGGAAGAGGGGTTGTGGAGGATGAGGTTGTAGAGTTTCTTTTGGGGTTATTTGGGCAAGGATTTAATGATATCCTTAATTCCTAGGCGAATTGTGGTGTGGGGTCTTCTTTGAGTTCTTTATAGTAAGTGGTGATGGAGAGTTATTGACTGGTTTTGTTGATGTAGTCATCACAATTGAAAACTACAGTGACACCACTCTGTCTGCTGGCTTGATCTCTATCTGGTGTTTGGATTTCAGGGACTGTATAGTTTGTCATCTTGGTGGTTGAGCGATTGTAGTGGATTTCACAGTCAGTTTTTTTTCCAAAAGCAATCAATGTAATGATTAAATGTGTTGTTTCGTCCATTGTGGGGTTTCTAGTCTGATGATTCTTTTTTCTTATGACTGTTGGTGGGGAGGTGGTGGTTGTGGGTGGTGGTGTCCTTATTGTAAAAGAATTTTTTGAGGAGGAGTCAGTGAAAGAATTCTTCAAGTTCTCCGTATGGTAGTATTGTATCAGGTTCTATGGTGGGGCAGAAGTTCAGTTCCTTGGAGAGTACAAATAATTCAGCGCCGGTAAGAGGTACTCTGGATATATTGATGATGTTGGGGTGTCATTTAGTGTCCATGTGGTGGGTCCTGGTGTCATGGTTTATCCTGGAGTTGAAGTTCAGTGGGTTGTGGAGTTGTTGTAGCTGGTTCCACTTTTTCTTTTTGTGTTGAATGGCTATCAGCAGGTTTTGATAGTTGCTTTGGGTTTCTTACATGATCTCCAGGTGGGTTTCCTATTTTCTTTTTCTTTTTTGCATAATTATTTTGCAGAACTCGGGCTTTATATTATAAATTCTTTTGGGGCAGTGACTTTCTTTTTGTATGTGACTTGTACAGTACAATGTACATTGTCAGTGCCAGTGCAAATATTGTAGATTCTACTGCAGGAAATGTGGGGACATGTTACAGGCTACAGGATTTTTAGCCTTCTTATACATTGGTAAACATGCTATATATAATTTTAATATCATATTTTTCATGGTTTTCTCTTAGGAACTGTGATAAAGAGTATCAGTTCCTCCCAGGCACTTGTTGACTTCAGCCATGGAGAGACACAGATTGTACCAATAAAGTTCATTATACCTGTCGGGGGTGCTATGCCTTGCCCATCACTGCAGGTGAAAAACTATTACTTTTTAAGGCAGCATATGTGCATCATTAATTTTATACTGCAGTTCACATATGAGCACAATGATACGTAATAGTTTGATCATTTCTGTATTTTGGATAAATTTGTAAATGTTAAAGAAGATTCTCCATTCATAGTGAAATTTCCTTTGGTTCTATGCTATTTCCAGTATTTCTTCTGTTTGTCACTTGTTATTACATGATATGTGATAAGAGTTTAGAAGCTTTGCTCTTTAAAATCACACATACTTGTATATCAGAAATATATATGATTTCCCTCTAAAATAGTATTTTTGGGCAGGTCACTCAGCACAAGTCGTCTTACTGTTTCCCAACAATACATATAATTAATTTACACTCACAGCATAGGAACCTAACAAAGCCTTTTACTCACACTATAACTTACAGCAGGCTCTAGCCATTTATTTTTCATTGTATGTGCTTAATCCAACAACAACAAAAAACTTTTACTAACCCCAAAGAACAATAATGAAAAAAAAATCATATTCCATTTCTGTATTTCAGTTAGCTAGTTAATCATCTATTATCACAATTCTTCTTCCAAATGGGGCTTATTTTAGCAGAGACAGGGATGATGGGTACAAAAAGCAATTGTCTACCCTGCCTTGGTTACAATTAAAACCAGGGACTTGATTCTTTCCCTATATAATGTAAGGAACTCCTGCTGATATTAATAGTATGTTTCTGTATTCTGTGTGGAGAGTCCAATTCTGGAAGTGTCCTGTCAGGTTTAATAGAAAGTTATAATCTTTCTATAGGGTTTTAAAAAATCATCTTATATAATTCAATTAAAATATTTTCCTATTATAGAATTCCATGTGGTGTTTAAAAACATAAACAAAAATATAATTCTCTATTAAATTCTAAGGGATAAAGGGTTGGAATAATTTCTTTAGTAGCCTGTTAGCTTGATCCCTCTGAAATTTTGTAGGACGTTTCCATAGGATCCTGATTTAAGGCATGATCATGTGAGGTGCTGATTCAGTGGGAGTTGAGAGTAGTCAGCACATGGCATGATTGGTACCTTTGTATTTTCCTCTAGTATTCCATTTTAAGCCATTAGAATGGATTAGCATGTTGTTTTGTACAGTCAAACCGTCGTTTAAAACTGGTATGCTATGTAGCTCTTGCAACCTAATTCTTTTCTGGTACACAGGTTGGAGACTATGTATTCGCCAGAACTGGGACACAAACAGGAAATGATTATTATATGCCTGCTGTTGTTATAGCAACACCAAAAAGAGTTGAAGCAGATGATAAACTCTACACAGTTTTGAAGTACAACAATAAGAAAGTAAGTAGACCTGTGAAAGGATACGATGTTTGCCATGGCATTATTATAATTCTGTTTTTGATGAGGCAGAAATAACTGGCCTGGCTAAAGAGCACATTGTTCCATTCACCCTTCCAGCTGACCAAAATCAAATCAAATTTCAGAGTCAAGTAATGGGCCAACATAATGGACAAACTGCTAAGGAGTGTAGACAAACATTACTCTACTCTCCATAATCTATTTATTGGCTTTCACAGGCTCCAGACTGCAAATGTGAAGAATAAGGATTGTTTTTCATGGGATAAAATAAAACTATTTTTAGTGTGTTTTGTTACCTTTGTTTGTTGGAGATTATTATGGTAATTTTATCTCTTTTTTCCTCATTGTGTATTATAAAGAAATTGTACTTATCATTAGGAAATTGTCATCTTGGTTTTTCAGATGTTTCTTACGGTTGCACCAAGTCCCTGTTTTTTTTTATGCGTTCCTTAATTCTTAACGCTGTTTCTGAGGTTTAGAAGTCACTGGTCTAAACGGAATGAATTTGATTGTGTTATTGCAGAGACACTGTATACGAAGTGGGCTTATTAAAATCAGCCAAACAAAGTATGCCTGTTCCTGCCGTTATATAAGAATGGCCCATATGGTGGATTGCCTGCTGTGAGTATGTTTGAACTGAAATATGTAAACTTTTGGTTATGTGCATTCTAAAATATAGGGGGGAAGAGAAGCATATTTTGTATTCACTTTTGCTTTAGTTTTACCATATCTAATACAATAATAAGTAGCTTTTAAAACTAGAACAGGGTTCATTCAGGTCGGGTGGTCCTGGACACATCACCATGTGTGTCTGATCCACTAAGTGTTTGGATGTGAAGGTTGTTAATTGTCTACTTCATGCTTTTGTTCCCTGGCAGGGAGGAGCTGAACTGTATCAGTTTGGGAAGGACTGGTGGGAGGTGCTAGTTTGATTCTTAATAACAGGAAGTTTGAAGTGAGAAAACGCTGGAAGTTGGAGATAGTGTTAGTGGTGGGCTGGTTTTTATTTTAAGATGTGTTTTGTGATATGAACTTGTGCTTCCAATTATGAAATGTATTTAGAGTACTCAGTGTCTTATTGGGCTTGAGTCTGGGGAATGGCTTGGAGAGGGTGAACTTATGTAGACCTCGGCTGATGTTTGCTGATTAGAATAGGATGTGAACTTATATTGGTTTCCACGTAAATTTGGGTTTCTGTTTGGCCTTTACATAGCCTGAGCCATGAACCCATTTGAAGTATCCCTGAGAAGTGATAGATTTCAGAGTTCATTAGCAGGCTGTGTGTTGTTTGATAGAAATCTTGTTCTGGGCTTTAAGCGTCGAGGAAGTGGCTCCTACTCTCCCCTCTCCAAAGAAGAGGGAACATGAAAGCCCTATGGAATATAATAAACTTGATCAATGAAGCAGGAGAGATTCCTTCTTTCCTATGGCTTCAGATATGTTTGGGGGAAAGTGGTTACCCCCATCAAAATCCAGCCAGAGAAAGAGGAGAAACCAGATAAATCAAAGCGTTAATACTTCCCACCCAAAACCAGAACAGAATTTGCCATCCCCTTCATTCCTCCTTTGAAGAAGTTATTTAGGGCGGAGTTGGAAACACCCAGAGATGGGAAGAGACTCACTCAGCTATCCCTCATATTATATAGGGTTCTAGAACCCAAAGATTCCATCTTTATCTCCTCTCTGGTCAAGGCCACAGTGACATTGCTGATAAAGAACATGGTACAGTAAAAGCTGTATTTTCCAGCACTTTATAAACCAGAAAACTCTAGAAACCGGCATTTCATGGTGCCGGATCCAGGCGGTGCTCACCTCAGTGGCTCCCCACAAGCAGCGACATGTCCCTGCTGCTCCTAAGGTGTGGCTAGGTGGCTCTGCACGCTGCATCCGCCCACAGGTGCCGCCCCCGCAGCTCCCATTGGCCGTGGTCAATGGCTATAGTAATCAAAAACACTTAACTCTTGTATATTTTTCATTCATAGATCTCAAAGCACTTTACAGAAGAGATTAATATAATTATCCCCATTTACAGATGGGGAAACTGGCACAGAAAGGTGAAGTGACTTGCCTAACATCACCCAGCTGGCTAGTGACAGAACCAAGAATAGAATTCAGGTCTTCTGAGTCCCAGTCCAGTGCTCTAACTACTAAGCCACACTGCCTCCCTTAAGGCTGGTTATTTGTCATGGATAAAAAGATCATGGATTCCACTCAAGAATCCTGTGGAATTCTGTTTTGTCTTTCCCCGTAAACATCATTACTTCCATCCCTTTCTCCTTCACATCCACTCAGTCATTCACTCTGAGTTGGCTGGCTGAGTTGGCTGGCTCAGTCATTAAGCCAGCCAGCCACAAGCACTGCTAAGCACCTCCATATTTTTGCTACTCACCACTCATGTTTGCTTTGCTGTATTTAATTTTGCTTTTTAGATTAGGATAGGAAAAGAAAAGAAAATTATGTGCTGGCAATAATATTTGTTGTAGTCTTTGCTCTTCTTTCGTGCTACTCATCTGTCCATCCTGCCTAAATAATCTGTATTTTTCTATACGTATCTCTAATTCTGCTGTATTTTTAGTCTGTTTTATGAATGGGTTGGAGCCTGGCTAGATCTGTCTCTTGTGATTGTGTTTTTTCCTCCTGCTTCTTGGTAATATATCTAGCTCTAAATGCAGTGCTTTTCATCAGTAGATCTCAAAGTGATTTACAAAAGAGAGCAGTATCATAATCCCCATTTTACAGATGGGGAAACTGAGGCGTATAGCAGTTGAGGAGATTTATCCAGGTCACCCAGCAGATGAATAACGGAACAGGGCATTGAACCCAGATTTTCTGAGTCTAGTCCAGTGTTCTATCCACTAGACAACACTGCCTCTTTGATAGCTGGGGCTTTACATCTCTATAGAATTGTTTTCTCTATGATGGGAGAAGGTGGCCTCAGATGAACACAATTACTAATGCAGAATTTTCCCCTTTTGCGAGTAAGCTCTCAGCTACAGTATTTTATTGTTTTCCATTCAGATATTTGTAAATGGAATAATGTTCTCATGGAAGTGTAACAGTTTCTCCCATATTATTTAACACTTTACTTTTATGTCATGTAGATACGCATCCTGTCCTCTTCCAGGCACCGACTAACTTAATTCACTGATTGAATCGTAAAGATTCAATGCTGTCCATGACATTACTTTATATTCATCGCTTTTTGTAGTCTAGCACACAGTGTCTAATGAGTGTTTTCCTCTTTTATGAAAAACTGTGCATTAAATATCATTAGACAGTTGTATTTCATTAGCTGCACGTTAATCAGAACTAATGCTGGCTGTGCCATTTGCATTGCTTGAATAAAGATTGTGTCAACATTTCTATTATAGCCCCTGTTTTCAGGGAGTTTAGTCAATCATGTGTTCCTACCTGAAACTTGTTATGTGAGGCATTCTAAAAAGATCCGCACTGTGATACTTAACTTCAGGCTCATTCTTCCAACTCTGGCGACTTCACAAGGCTACTGTCAGCACAATGAGTCTTTTTCTTATCAACACAGTGGGAAGTGGGGAAAGATGACATACAAAGTGTTAAAATAATAAAATAAAGATGAATGTTTTGAAATAGCATGATATACCACATTTACACACACAGATGTATGTCAGTGACTCTTCTCTTCTGATTTCTAGCCCAAATGTACAGGCTGAGAAATCCATCCAGAACTCATCTCCACAAGAAGAAGAAGAAAAGGGGGAAAAATTGAAAGAAGATGGGGGAAAAAAGAAGAAAAAAGGGAAAGTAGAAAGCAAAAAGCATCCCCGGGAGAAGACTTCAGACTCTGATGATCTTTTATTTATCTCCACGAGGGAAGTGAAAAACAAAGAAATGAATTCACTGCCTAGTGACAAAGAGGCAACTGAAGGTAAAGAAGTGGGGAACAAATTATTTGATTCAAGTCATAAAATCATAAAGATTAGAGATGGAACTGACCTGTTGGGTCATTTAGTCCATTTCCCTGCCACTACAGAGAGGTCCCTGCAGTATATTTTCTGGAGGTTTGTCCAGTCTAGTTTCAAATGTTGCAAATGATGAAGTTTCCACCATTTTCATTGGGAGACTATTCCACAGACTAGCTAATCTCAGCGTCAGGATGAGATTGCTTTCTTGATTTTTATCTATTTATACTAGTTACGTCCCTTGGTATCAGCCTTAAGCAAATTTCTCTACATCCTGGGTATTTACTTAGACCCTCCCGATATTTATTATGTTTACTCCTCAGTCATCATTAAGTCAAGCTATTTGTGTGTTGCTCTTCTGATCTTTTCTCATAAATCAGTACTCATCTTTTGTTGCTCTTGTGTCAGTTCCATCCAGTTTGTCTACATCTGTCTGGTACTGAAGTAGCATGATACTGCAGTACTGCTCAGGTTTCTCACCATCCTTGTAGCAGCACAGCTTCCTCAGGAGCCATGTCATGACTGGTTCCCTGCCGATAGATGTCTCTGAACTCCCCAGTATTCTAGTGTGCAGAGGGTGAATGAACATGAGATCCCATTCGCTTCTTCTGTTACTAATTCCCTGCAGGTTGAAGGAAGGATGAATCTGAGGAGAGTGGCTATCACCTTGGCCCATCCCGGCCATGCCTTACCCAGATCTGCAGAGCCTTGGCCATCTGAGTCCCACAAAGGAAATTCTTCTAGGTGGCATGAGGTGGAACATGCTGCAGAGTCCCCTTTTTATGGCACCTTTGGCTTTACCATTTTTTTTTTTTGCATACCCCTTTGTGTCTCAGAATGGATGGAAGTGTAGGAGATCCTCTGATATTCATACAGTTAATAAAGATGTTATATAAAACCATCCTTACACTGATCCCTACAGGATTTCTTTGAGTGCATTCCCACAACTTGACACATTGTTGAGTATTGTTACTCTTTGTTTGCAGGTGTTCAGTCAGTTTTCAGTGTGTATATGATAGTGCTTATCATAGCCAAGAAAATTTGAATTAATTTTGCAAATAAAAATTTGTGAGCCAGTGTCAATATGTTACTAAATCCCAGACATACTGCATGTAGTTTATTCCATACATCCACTATTTATTTATTTAAATAGCATTAAAATAAATATGAAAAAATCCAACTTTGTCTGGTATAATTTTTTTCTCATGGGCCAGATCCTTATCTGGTGTAATCTGGCAGTTTACAGTAGTTGACAGTCTGGTGCTTATTGAGATCCCATCTTTGCAACCCTCACTCATACTGATGAGCACTTAGACAAATGCTCTTGTTTAAACCAGTAGGATTACTTGCATGAGTAAGTACTCAGCAACGTGAGTGAGGATTGCAGAGCTGTGTCCTATGAATGCGTTGTTACATTGATCTCTAGAGACTAGATTTTAAAGGCCTAAACTCCTGTTGATTTCCTAGGCACCTAGTGGGATTTTTAAAAGTGCTTATCTGCATCTTTAGGTGCCCTATATACCTTTGAAAATCTGGTCCTAGATATTTACATTTTTTCCTAACTCTTTCATTCTGGAATTGTTTGCTACCTCATGAAGAATGGATCATGTATGTCTGTTATGTGTTAGGGGGTTAATATTTGTTCATTATTTTACTAAAGACTGAAGTTAAATTTACCTAATACTAGTTCCCAGGATTACTCTGCTTTCTTTTTTTAAAGTTCATACCACGTTTGCTTTATTAGTTAGACGCCCAATCTGCTTAGGTACTTTTGAACATCCCACTAGGTGCCTATCTATATCTTTAGACACCTAAATGCCTGGCCCTTAGCACCTTAAGATGATGACCTTTATACACCCAAAAGCCTTTGATTTATATGTTCAAACTTTCCAAGTGTGCTCTTCTGTGCTGTTTGCCATTATTTTTCAAAGTCTTCAGTACTTCTTAATTGTTCTTGTTAAAGGCAGATTTAAAAAGGAGTTCAACATCTCAGCAATTCCAAAGACATTTTTTGAATAGTTGTAAATTCCATTAATAGTTAAAAACAAACTAATAACTTATAATAGCCTGAATACATCCTACAGTAATGAGGTTACACTTATTGCTTGATTTCTGAAGGCAGTGTATTGAATTGGGCATTGGTTTATTTAAAAGGTTTATAATCCTCCCACATAGTTTCTAATACCTGAGTAATTTGAATGTCTTTTTTATTTGTATAAAAACAAATTACTCGATACTCCTGATTGTTTGCCTGTAGTATGAGAACTTCTTGTTCATAATTGTGCAGCATATTTTCTCTAGCCCTTTCACACTTGAGTAATATGGGAGAAATATTTGGCACCATGAAAAAGTGCCTTCTTTTAAAAACCATGCTAGCCTCATCATCATTGGCGATCCCTCGATTCAAGGAGGATCTCTACCATGAATTTACATCTGGGTCCTGAGATGACTCAGGAGTCCGATCCTGGAACCACAGATCCGCCCGTCAGCTGCCTGCTGGGAGAAAGTTATTTCTTTTTCCTTCCTTCTCTTTCTCTTTTCAGCATCCAGGGCAAGGCGCTTCTCCTCAAAGCAGGCCACTGCCTGATGCCTCCTGTGGCGCCACTGGGGTCGGTTAGTGCTTGCGCCTCCCAACGTGAGATGTCCAAATCAGTTTTCTTGAGATATGCTTTCAGTGTGTCTTTGTAGCTAGCCTACCCAGTCCTCAAATGTCTGGCTTTAGTTGATCGCCCATAGAGCCAGAATGTGCAACCCTCGCTTGTGTTGGTGAACACTTGTTCACATAAGCAGTCCCATAGATTTCATACATACATTTCAACATTTCATAGATTTCAGTGGGATTACTAGAGGGAGTAGGAGCTCCCTAGCATGAGTAAGGGTTGCACAATATAGTTCTTAATTTCTTTAGCTAGCAAGGTAAATTTATTCAACTGGAAAAATCTACTTGACGAAGCCTAATATATTCACTGCTTTTGGGTACTGTATAAATGTACTAAAGCAAACTTGTTAGAGGATTTTGAAATTTCTACAAGCCAGCATACTTTCAGCTAAAATATTCTTGACTGTTATCTGATTGCATGTAATCAGTGGCCCAGGCCAGTTCTTACTCATAGAAAAAATCCATTGACTTGAATGAATATGGACTCCATGACTGGGCCTTGTGATGGGGCATCTGGCCCACACTGGCCCATAAGGGGTTAATAGAACCCTAGAGAGGCTGCGCAGGAGACAGCCAATTAGAGAGGGGCTGTGAGGAGAAGCCAATCAGGGCCTGGTAGACCCATATAAGAAGAGCTGCAGGGCAGAGCAAAGTCAGTAGCTGCCTGGAGCTCAAGGAGGGAAGGTCAGGCTCCTAGCGGGAGGAAGGAGTGCCAGCACCCTGGACAGAGCAGAGTTGCTAGCAACCACTGGGGGACGGGGAAGCCAAAGACGGCTCCTTGTTGGCTGCAGGGATTTGCAGGCTGGGGTCCTGAGGCAAGGGAAAAGAGGGTGCTGAGGGCCATGGGGAAATGACCCAGGGAAATGAACTGAAGAATTGGAGGGGATGCAGTAAGTGGCAGCCATCTACAGGATGCCTGGGCTGGGACCCAGAGTAGTGGGTGGGCCTGGGTCTCCACCTGCCCCCCGGCCACCACTGAGGAAGTGCCCAAACAATTGGCTGCAGTTGCCTTTGAGGGAAGTGGTTGGACAGTGGACTGCAGTTCCCCCAGAAGGGGAGATAACAGTGTGTGACATGGCCGAAGGGCTGTGTCCTGCAGAAGATGTTGTGGTCCTTCGAATGACACCGTTCCAGGAGCAGAAGTGATGGTGGGTGAGATAGCACCAGACGAGGGCACACTGGCTAGCAGAGTTAATCCCTGGGACAGCCAGCAGGAGGAACTGCAGTGGTGAGTGAACCCCATCACTAGGGACCTACCAAATTCACGGTCCAATTTGGTTAATTTCATGGTTATAGGATTTTAAAATTGTAAATTTCATGATTTTAGCTATTTAAATCTGAAATTTCACAGTGTTGTAATTTTAGGGGTCCTGACCCAAAAAGGAGTTTTGGGGGGGTGTTGCAAAGTTATTGTGTGTGTGTGTGGGGGGGGGGCTGAGGGTTGTGGTACTGCTACCCTTACTTCTGTGCTGCTGCTGGTGGTGTCGCTGCCTTCAAAGCTGGACAGCCGGAGAGCAGCGGCTGCTGGCCAGGATCCCAGCTCTGAAGGCAAAGCCACCGCCAGCATCAGCGCAGATGTAAGGATGTCATGTTATGGTATTGACACCCTTACTTCTGCGTTGCTGCCTGCAGAGCTGGGCCCTCAGTCAGCAACGGTCACTATCCAGCCACCAGCTCTGAAGGCAGCAGTGCAGAAGTAAGGATGGCATGGTATAATATTGCCATGCTTACTTCTGCGCTGCTGCTGGTGGGGCGCTGCCTTCAGAGCTGGCCTCCTGGCCAACAGCCAATGCTCTCTGGCCACATAGCTCTGAAGTCAGCGCAGAAGTAATACTATGCCACCCTAAAATAATCTTGATACCCCCCTCTTTTGGGTCAGAATCCCCTATTTGAGAAAAGCTGGTCTCCCCCTGTGAAATCTGTAGAATATAGGCTAAAAGCACACAAAAGACCAGATTTCTCAGGGGGAGACCAGATGTCACGGTCCGTGACGTGTTTTTCATGGCCATTAATTTGATAAGGCCCTACCCATCACAGTCCTGTATAAGTTAGAGTATAATATTATGCACCACTGTTATTGCAACCTCTGTCTTGAACTCCACTATGCCTCTTGTTCCTATTTATACCAAAACTGTATTCAGTACATTCTTATTTTAATATATGCTCCTCTCATTCCTCTTCCTTAGTTTCTCTTGCTATATTTATAGAGTATGGGTGGGATCCTGGCATTCAAGTCAATGGTAAAACACCCATCAACCTTCAGTGGCACCATGATTTCACTCAATATGACCAATAAAACCCAAGTTTTATTAAACTAATAAATAAATAAAATAATATAAATAATAAAACAAGATTCACAAATATATAATCATACCCTTATTATTACTGTGATTGCGTCTATAAACACTTTTAAAATAACATGCAGCTATTTGCTTGCATTTGTTTCCACAGAAAAATGCTTCTTTCTGTCTTCCCACTACCTTTTTTCTCTCCTCCCCACCCCCAAAAATGCCTAGAATTATTTGTCAGTTTCATGTGGTATTCATGTGAATTAACTCGAATGGTGCCCTGGTAAGTCACTTGCAGGAAAGGAGAAAATAGAAAATAAGAGAGAAACTTTCTAGAGAAGTATAGCTATGAAATGATACATTTGAATGCAAAGATATGATGCAATAAGTGATGTGTTAGTGAATTATAGACAAAAATGCTCCTTTTTATTTTGTAATGGGGTGGGATTTAATGTAATGTAGCAAAGCTATTTGAAGTAGTTGGGAGACCTTTGAAAAGGCTAATTGTTTATCCCCTTCCACAACAAATCCAGCTGATTAAAGCATGTTAGAAACTGTTCAAGAGGGAAGCTGTGACAACTGGCAAGCTAGTGGACTTGTTTTCCCCCTATTAGCTATTTATATTTCCAGGGACACGCTTGTTTCCCTTTCTCATTTCCCATAGCTCATTTAGCATTTGGATAATGTCATTGTAATAAAGCAGAGTGCTCCCATCTGTTGGTCACGGCTTGTTTAATTAGCAGTTGATGTCAGTTCATCTCAGCTTGAATCTGTCATTTAGTGCAGCTGTGTACAGTAAAGGACTATTGAGAGCCCTCTGGATTGAGATTTTGTTTATAGGCTAACAGCTCAAAAATACTCACCTCCATCATGGCTCTTTATTCATCTAAAAAAAAGTGTGTTAAACCAGTAGTCAGCTGTTTCGCCATAGAGAATGAACAAGGCAGATGTGCTGTGGAGCAAAGTGTAGGTCAGTTGATATAGTAATGTGATTTTTATCTAGTCTCATTTCTGTCCAGATTCAGGTAGCAAGAGACAAATGGCTTGTTTATAACTTTTTCAGAAGGTTTCTGGAAAATAATACGATGTCTGTGAATAATACATCATAGGGAATATAGATTTGACAGCGTGTCTTCAATTTTTTCAAGATAACAGCATGCTTGCGGTGGCTTTCACTATTTTACCAACAAACTTTGTTCCTTAAACTGCACTATATGATTAGATGCCTTCAACTTCAAGGGTACAGTTATTTCTCTCTGTCATAACTATAAAGGGAAGAGTAACAGCTCTCCTGTGTACAGTACTATAAAATCCCTCCTGGCCAGAGACTCCAAAATCCTTTTACCTGTAAAGGGTTAAGAAGCTTGGGTAACCTGGCTGACACCTGACCCAAAGGACCAATAAGGGGACAAGATACATTCAAATCTGGGGGGGGGGAAGGCTTTTGTTTGTGCTCTTTGTTTGGGAAGTTGTTCGCTCTTGGGACTGAGAGGGACCAGACATCAATCCAGGTTCTCCACATCTTTCTAAACAAGTGTCTCCTATTTCAAACTAGTAAGTAAATAGCCAGGCAAGGTGTGTTAGTTTTCCTTTGTTTTCTCAACTAGTAAATGTACCTTTTACTAGAGTGTTTATCTTTGTTTGCTATACTTTGAACCTGAGGCTAGAGGGAGGTCCTCTGAGCTCTTTAAGTTTGATTACCCTGTAAAGTTATTTTCCATACTGATTTTACAGAGATGATTTTTACCTTTTTCTTTAATTAAAAGCCTTCTTTTTAAGAACCTGATTGATTTCTCCTTGTTTTAAGATCCCAAGGGGGTTGGAACTGTATTCACCAGGAGTTGGTGAAAGGAAGGAGGGGGATGGTTCATTTCTCCCTGCTTTAAGATCCAAGGGGTTTGGATCTGTATTCACCAGGGAATTGGTGAAAAATTTCTCAAGGCTTCCCAGGGAAGGGAATCCACTTGGGAATGGTGGCAGCGGACCAGATCTAAGCTGGTAGTTAAGCTTAGAAGTTTTCATGCAGGCCCCCACATCTGTACCCTAAAGTTCAGTGTGGGGAAGCAGCCTTGACACACTCACTTGATGATATTTTCATGGCAACATATGGTGGAGCTTCAGATTCCTGACTCTTATCTGACATTTTCCCAAGAAGAATCAAAATGGCCATTTTGTGTATCTAGGTGGTGACCTGGTATATATATTGGCATGGTTTTCGGAAGTGCTGAGCTCCCACAGGTTCGGTTCCAGTGACTTCAGTGGGAGCTACAGAAGCTCAGCACTTTTGAAAATAGGGCCATATACGTCATATACTCTCCTCTTTGCCATGAACTCAGTCTTCATGTTGACAGTACTGGCTCTACAGTGACGCCATGGCACCGGGCCCATGCTCAAAAGTGGCCGCAGCCTGGCCCACTCCACTTGCACTGGGCCCTGAGCTGCTGACTCCCCTCGGCCATTCAGCCAGCCCAGGGTTTCTCTCCACCCCCTGCCCCTGCCCGCCAGCTTATGATTTTTTTCTATTTTTTGAATATTTCTAATAGGTATAAAAAAATTTGGTTCACTAAATAGTATGTATTCTCTCCTCTACTCACTGCATTTCATCAACTTCATCGAGATCAGAATCTTGGCTGTCTTCTAAACACTTCAACTCACAGGTTACCAAAGCATCTTCATTGCTCTTGCTCTGTCACTACAGATCAACAGAGCCAGCCAGCACCTGCGAGCATCAACAACAATAACTTTATTGCAGCCTGCCAGAGAGAGCCCATGTTATGGGTCCTGGCAGCTTGCTTGAATCAATCTTGGTCTTTTCAGGGACTTGTTGTTTAACTGCTGGACTGAGTATGGACACCACCAGGGGTGCTCTCCAGGCAGAAAACCAGAAATTGAGGGACCAAATATGACAGCTGCAGATGGGAAATCATTCCTTGCAGGAGCAAGCTACAGCACTCTGAGCAGCTGCGAGTGACCACGCAGCTTCTCTTATCATATTGGCTCAGGTGGCTGGCTCCAGAGTTCCTTTGCCGGAGAGATATGTTGGTACCTGCAGTAAGTTACATGGGTTCGTTACTCAGTGCAGACTCCTGTTTATGCTCCAGCCCCAGGAGTACATCAGAGACTAAATTAAGGTGGGGCTAATACTGAGCCTGCTTAATGGGGAGGCCCTGGCATGGACCACTCCCTTTTTAGAACAGAATCAGTACTGACCAACGGGGACTCATTCTTATGTAACCCTTCTGCCAGGTGGAGCCGGCAGCAACCAGTGCTGGATTCAATATCTAGGGGTTCCTTTTCAACAATACAACACAACCAGCTCGAGCCCCCACCCAGTAACCTGCGAAAATTACACACCACCCCGGGCACCTCTGAGAGGCAATACTTCCCCTCTCGCAAGCAGAGCGTCTGAGTGTAGAAAAGAAACTTTTAATGAAAGGAGGGAAGTCACCAACATTAATTAGGGAAAATGCCACAAGCAGGATTCATAATCCTAAAACTGTGAGCAGAACACCCACCCCAGTGTGTGTGGGGCAGAGTTATCTGCCTCATGTTCTTGAGTTCTACAACCAGCAGTTCCTTTTCTGTTCCCCTCTCTGCTCCCTCACCATGCCCCACTCACAGTGCTTGTCCTGGGTCCGTGAGGACCCAGGGTTCAGAGTTGCATCTGTGTGAGTTCACCTCCAATCTAGGGAAGAAGGCACCTTGCTAGCTCCACCATCTGAGCACTTGCTCCGGCGGGCTGCCCCGCCATCCAGGGTTTCTCTCCACTGGCTTTTCTTCTCTGACCTTTGCAATGGAGAAATATCCAATTTTTCTTCTGGTCCACTCCGAAGATGTTTAAACAATTCTTCCAATGTATTTTCTTAAAAAGCACAGCTTCAAAGTAAATAGTGGATTTATTACTTATTTCCATTTGGGTCTCCTGAGCTAACCCCTTAGAAAGCACTAGTTTTTAAATAAGAATTCAGCAGCACTGGAAGTACAATCACACTCTGTTTGCACTGGAGGTTAATGATGCTATCTTGCCTTAAGAAGTCTGGCGTTTACACTGTGTATTTCAAAGGTATTTTGATTGACACATTCTATAAAAATACTCTCCTATCCAAAATGGGATACAAAGAACAATGAGGTAGGTATCAGGGATGTTGATTAATCACAGTCAACTCACACGACTAACTAAAACAAATTAATCGTGATTAATCACAGTTTTAATCGCACTGTTAAACAATAGAATACCAATTTAAATTTATTATATATTTTTGGATGTTTTTCTACATTTTCAAATCTATTGATTTCAATTACAACACAGAATACAAAGTGTACAGTGCTCACTTTATATTTTTATTACAAATATTTGCACTGTAAAAATGATAAACAAAAAAAATATTTTTCAATTCACCTCATACAAGTACTGTAGTGCAAGCTCTTTATCGTGAAAGTGAAACTTACAAAAAGACGGTTACTCACCGTTGTAACTGTTGTTCTTCGAGATGTGTTGCTCATATCCATTCCATTAGGGTGTGCGCGCGCCGCGTGCACGATCGTCGGAAGATTTTCTACCCTAGCAACACCGGCGGGTCGGCTGTGGAGCCCCCTAGAGTGGCGCCTTCATGGCGCTGAATATATACCCCAGCCGACCCGGCGCCCCCTCAGTTCCTTCTTGCCGGCTACTCCGACAGTGGGGACGGGGGGCGGGTTTGGAATGGATATGAGCAACACATCTCGAAGAACAACAGTTACAACGGTGAGTAACCGTCTTTTCTTCTTCGAGTGCTTGCTCATATCCATTCCATTAGGTGACTCCCAAGCCCAACTTAGGTGGTGGGGTCGGAGTGAGACATTGCTGTGTGCAAAACCGCTGATCCGAATGCAGCATCGTCCCTGGACTGCTGCACTAGTGCATAGTGAGCTGTAAACGTGTGGACTGATGACCAAACCGCCGCTCTACAAATGTCCTGGATCGGAACATGTGCCAGGAAAGCAGTCGAGGAGGCTTGGGCCCTCGTGGAGTGAGCGGTGAGGTGCGGTGCTGAGACACCTGCCAGGTCATAGCAAGTCCGGATGCAAGACGTAATCCAGGAGGATAGGCGTTGTGAGGAGACCGGTGAGCCTTTCATTCGGTCGGCCACTGCAACGAAGAGTTGCGTCGTCTTTCTAAAGTGCTTTGTGCGGTCAATATAGAAGGCCAGGGCCCTTCGTACGTCCAGGGAATGCAAACGTTGATCCTGGCGAGTGGCATGTGGTTTGGGATAAAAGACCGGGAGAAATATGTCCTGGTTGATATGAAATGGAGAAACCACCTTAGGGAGAAAGGCAGGATGTGGACGAAGCTGCACTTTATCCTTATGAAAAACTGTGTAAGGGGGCTCAGATGTAAGCGCCCTGAGTTCAGAAACGCGCCTTGCTGAGGTGATGGCTACGAGGAAGGCTGTCTTCCAGGATAGGTACAGAAGTGAACAGGTGGCCAGTGGCTCGAATGGAGGACCTGTGAGCTTGGAGAGAACCAGGTTGAGGTCCCACGTCAGGACGGGCTGACGTTGTTGTGGGTACATCCGGTCTAAGCCCTTGAGGAATCTAACGACCATCGGGTTAGAGAATACCGAGGACGTGAGTTCCCTTGGGTGAAAGGCCGATATAGCGGCCAGGTGAACTCTAATTGAAGATATCGCCAACCCCTGCTGTTTTAGGGAGAGGAGATATTCCAAAATGAGAGGAATGGGTGCCTGCAACGGGGACGTGGCTCGTTGTTCGCACCAACAGGAGAACCGCTTCCACTTGGCCAGGTACGTGGTGCGTGTTGAGGGCTTCCTACTGCTCAGCAGAATCTGTTGGACAGAGTGCGAGCATTGCTGCTCTGCCTGGGTGAACCATGGAGCAGCCACGCCGTGAGGTGGAGTGATTGCAGGTCGGGGTGACGCAGCCTGCCGTGGTCCTGAGAGATGAGATCCGGACATAATGGAAGCGGGATCGGTGTCTGAACCGAGAGTTCCAACAGTGTGGTGTACCAATGTTGTCTCGGCCACGCTGGAGCGATCAGAATTACCTGTGCCTGGTCTCTGCGCAATTTGAGCAGTACCTTGTGGACCAGAGGAAACGGAGGGAAGGCATAAAACAGGTGGTCTTTCCAGGGAAGGAGAAACGCATCCGAGAGGGAGCCCGGAGCTTGACCTTGTAGGGAGCAGAACACGTGGCACTTCCTGTTGTCTCGAGATGCAAACAGGTCTATCTGGGGAAACCCCCACTTCTGGAAGATGGAATGTATGATGTCCGGACGGATAGACCACTCGTGCGTCTGGAAGGACCTGCTGAGTCGGTCCGCTAGAGTGTTCTGGACTCCAGGGAGGAACGATGCCGTGAGATGGATTGAGTGGGCGATGCAGAAGTCCCACAGGCGAATGGCCTCTTGGCATAGAATTGACGAACGTGCTCCTCCTTGCTTGTTGATGTAAAACATGGCCGTGGTGTTGTCGATGAGAACTAACACACAGCGGCCACGTAGGAGATTGAGGAATGCCTGGCACGCCAGGCGCACCGCCATCAGTTCCCGAACATTGATGTGCAGGGCTAACTGGGGTGCAGTCCACAGGCCCTGGGTATGGTGTTCGTTGAGATGGGCGCCCCAACCCAGAGATGACGCGTCT
Organism: Trachemys scripta elegans; assembly: GCF_013100865.1. NCBI lineage: Eukaryota > Metazoa > Chordata > Testudines > Emydidae > Trachemys > Trachemys scripta. Next base: position 229,151,799 of record NC_048298.1, on the reverse strand, counting down.
GTGACCAGGTGCAGAGAGGGTTGTGGGGCGTGAAATGGCATCCCCTCGCAGACCACATTGTGATCTAGCCACCAGGTGAGGGAGGCCAGGACCGAGTTCGGGACCGTGACCACCATGTTCAGGCTGTCCCGATGTGGACGGTATATTGATGACACCCAGGTTTGAAGTGGGCGAAGCCGAAGTCTGGCATGCCTGGTTACGTACGTGCAGGAAGCCATGTGACCCAGCAGGGTAAGGCACGACCTCACCGTGGTAGTTGGGAAGGCCTTGAGCCCTTGAATGAGGTTCGTGATGGTGCCAAAGCGGTTGTCTGGCAGGATGGCTTGTGCACGTCTGGAGTCTAGAACTGCGCCGATGAATTCTATTCTCTGGGTAGGTGTGACGTTATTGATATAATCTGGGACCATATAGATCATTGTTGCAACCAAGGTCCTGTAGTGGCACCCAAATCTTGTATAAAGGGGGTCAAATGGGGTGTCTAGGACAAGGTTATGGTTTACTGGTTATGATTATGCTGTCTATATGTGTGTATCACTTTTGTAGTCGAAGTTATGAATATTGGCTCTGTACTGTCTGTATGGCAAATTTATGCTATGCTTCTGGGTGATATCCCAGACAAGCTGAGATTAGCTCTGCCTAGCCTGCTTGATGGCCCATTAAGGACCATCAGCTATACAATGGACCCATTGAGAAAAGGCAGATACGCCTTGTAACTCAGCAAAGTATGCAGGGACTGGCCCATGGACTCCAGACTCCATGTTGCTGTAATTTTCCACAGTAAGAACAAAGGTGTTCTTACACCTGGAAAAGACTATATAAGGCTGATGCCTCATCTCCATCTTGTCTTCAATCCTGCTTCACACCTCTGGAGGAACTTTGCTACAAGCTGAAGCTTTGAACAAAGGACTGAGGACCCATCCCAGCGGGGGATGTATTCCAGAGACTTGATTTGAACCTGCAGTTTATTCCATCGCTGCTGCAAGCCTGAACCAAGAACTTTGCCATTACTGTATGTAATTGATTCCATTTAACCAATTCTAACTCTCATCTCTATCTTTTTCCTTTTATGAATAAACCTTTAGATTTTAGATTCTAAAGGATTGGCAACAGCGTGATTTGTGGGTAAGATCTGATTTGTATATTGACCTGGGTCTGGGGCTTGGTCCTTTGGGATCAGGAGAACCTTTTTCTTTTACTGGGGTATTGGTTTTCATAACCATTTGTCCCCATAACGAGTGGTACTGGTGGTAATACTGGGAAACTGGAATGTCTAAGGAGATTGCTTGTGAGACTTGCAGTTAGCCAGTGGGGTGAGACTGAAGTCCTCTTAGTCTGGCTGGTTTGGTTTGCCTTAGAGGTGGAAAAAACCCCAGCCTTGGGCTGTAACTGCCCTATTTGAGCAATTTGTCCTGAGTTGGCACTCTCAGTTGGGTTCCACCAGAACCGCATTGTCACAGTAGGTTCTAGAGTGGATTTGTCCTTGTTGAGTAGGATGCCCAACTCGTTGAATGTGTGCACTATTCTGTGGACGTGAGATTGAACTTGCTCCTTGGTGCGACCGTGCACCAGCCAGTCGTCTAGGTACGGGAACACCTGTATCCCTTGCCGACGAAGGTACGCTGCCACGACAGCCATACATTTCGTGAACACTCTTGGGGCCGAGGATAGGCCGAAGGGAAGGACTGCAAACTGGTAGTGCACCGTGTTTACCACGAATCGCAGGAAGCGTCTGTGAGGTGGGTAAATTGAGATGTGAAAGTATGCGTCTTTCATGTCGAGGGCGGCGAACCAGTCTCCAGGATCGAGGGAAGGGATAATGGCCCCCAAAGAGACCATGCGGAACTTCAACTTTACTACGAATTTGTTGAGTCCGCGCAAGTCCAAGATGGGCCGCAGACCTCCTTTGGACTTGGGGATCAGGAAGTAACGGGAATAAAATCCCCTGCCCCTTAACTCTATCGGAACCTCCTCTATGGCCCCCAAGGCCAGGAGCGTAGAAACCTCCTGTATAAGAAGTTGCTCGTGAGAAGGGTCCCTGAAGAGGGACGGGGAAGGGGGGTGGGAGGGGGGGATAGAAGAAAACTGGATAGCGTATCCCCTCTCCACCGTGCGGAGGACCCAACGGTCCGAAGTTATAAGGGACCAAGCACGGTGGAAGTGGGAGAGACGATCCCGAAAGGAGGGGGCTGGATCCTGGGGGATGACTGGGGCGCCGTCCTCGACCGCACCTTCAAAAGTTCTGCCTGGGACCTGAAGGTGGTCTAGGTGGCCCCTGGTTCTGGCCGGGTTGAGGGCCGGTCCACCTTCTCCTACCACCTCGCCCTCGCCTCCGGGCTGAGTCTTGTCTCTGACGAGGGGGGGGGGGGGGGGGGTAGAAGCGCTGAGGCTGCGGCCTAAAAGGTCTGCGCTGAGGGCCCACAACATGCATCCCCAGGGAGCGCATGATTGTTCTCGAGTCCTTGAGGCTCTGCAGGCGAGAGTCCGTCTTGTCCGAGAACAATCCATGTCCCTCAAAGGGCAGATCCTGTAGGGTTTGCTGCAGCTCCGGAGGCAAACCCGAAACTTGAAGCCAGGAGATCCTCCGCATAGCGATACCCGAAGCCAGGGTCCTCGCAGCCGAGTCTGCTATGTCCAAGGAGGCCTGCAAGGAGGTCCGAGCCACCTTCTTACCCTCCTCTACCATGGCTCCAAATTCTTCCCTGGACTCTTGGGGAATCAACTCCTTAAACTTCCCCATAGAGTTCCAGGAGTTAAAATTGTAGCGGCTCAGTAGCGCCTGTTGGTTCGCCGCTCTAAGTTGCAGCCCTCCGGCTGAGTAAACCTTACGGCCAAACAAATCGAGCCGCTTAGCCTCTTTTGATTTAGGCGCTGCAGCCTGCTGGCCGTGGCGCTCTCGTGCGTTCACTGATGCCACCACCAGTGAACACGGTTGGGGGTGGGTATACAAGTACCCGTAGTCCTTAGACGGGACAAAGTATTTCCTTTCCACCCCTCTCGCTGTGGGTGGGATAGAGGCAGGAGTTTGCCATATCGTATCCGCATTAGTTTGTATCGTGCGGATCAGGGGTAACGCCACCCTCGATGGGGCATCCGCTCCGAGGATGTTCACGATAGGATCCTGCACTTCCACTATCTCCTCCGCCTGCAGGTCCATATTACGGGCCATCCTACGCAGGAGATCCTGGTGAGCCCGAAGATCTATCTGGGGGGGGACCTGTACATGAAGTGCCCGCCACTGCCTCATCCGGAGAGGAGGAGGAAGATGCCTCCGGTGGTACTGGATCCAGGGGGGGGTCCTGATCCCCCTGCTCTTGGGTCGGAGCATCACCTGTACTTGGGACTATGGTGTCAGGTGGCGTGGACACGGAAGCCTCCATACCTCCTGGCGGAGGCCGAGAGATGGTGGATTCTGGGGCCCTTCTAACCGAGTGACCCGAGCGAGAGGTCGATGGTATTGGAGCCCCTTGCTCCTGGTGGTACGCCCACGGGGTCCAAAACGACCAGTGAGATGGGCCATGAGAGTGGTCCTCTGCCATCTCCTGCCAATGGCCCAAGTTCCGTTCCTCGGCTTGCCCTTGAGGGGGGTATGCCGATCTCGACAGGTCCTCCGAGGAGCGAGACACCGATCTTGATGGCCATGGCGGTGCCGAGAGAGACGAAACGATCCCCGTGGGCTGCGGTGCCGCACGGTACCGGTCCGGAGATGATCTATCTCTGCGCGGTGCCGGTGAACGGTGCCGGGACCGCGATCGGTGCCGATGACCTCGTCGGTGCCGGGAGCCGGATCTGGACCTCGACGAGGACCTGGAGTATGCCCGGCGCCGGGAGCGGCCTCTCGACGTCGAACGTCTACCGTAGCGGTGCCGAGAACTACGTCTCGACGTTGATCGGTGCCGACGATCATAGCGGTGCCGAGACGTAGAACGGTGCCGCGACGAAGATCTTGGCCGCGAGTACGACCGGTGCCGAGGTGATATTCGGTGCCGGGACTGCGAGCGGCGTGGGGACCTGCTTCGGGACCTGGACCGGTGCCGAGGTTCCAGCCCTTGCGATGGAGGGCGCATCAGGGCAGGTTTCCCCCTTGACTGGACCGGGCGAGTCAACGGTGCCGTCGGTGCCAGTGGTTGAGGCGGTGCCGGCTCTGTGAGAGCTATCAAGTCTCTCGCCGCCACGAAGGTCTCCGGAGTCGACGGGAGTTGTATTACCGCCGGTCTCGGTGGAGACGCTATCTGCACCGGACTCAACGGCCTCGGTGCCGGAGTCGACAGTGCTGGAGGCACCTGTTTCCGGTGCTCTGCCGGCGCACTCGGCTCTACCCCCGGCACTGGGGGAGCCGGCGTCTTCGGCACAGAGGTTCCCGTCTTATGGGCTTTTTTATGCCCCGGGGATAATGACCGGCGTCGAGGTATCTGCTGCGGTGCCGACGAGGTCCGGTGCCGGGGAGGTTTGTCCGACACCACCCGCGCTGTCGGCATTGCCGGTGCTGCTGGGGCACTGCGAACCGAGGCGCTAGGCGCCGGGGCCTGGCTCGTAGAGGGAGTGTCCGGGGTAAGTGCCGCCTCCATCAGGAGTTGCCGGAGCCGAAAGTCCCGCTCTTTCTTGGTCCTTGGTCTGAAGGCCTTACAGATCTTGCACTTATCTGTTTGGTGGGACTCTCCCAGGCACTTCAGACAGGAGTCATGCGGGTCGCTCGTGGGCATAGGTTTAGCGCAGGAGGCGCACTGCTTGAAGCCGGGAGCTTTGGGCATGAGCCCGGGCCCGCGGCCGGGGGAGAAAGGGGGAGACGACCCCCTTAGTCCCCTGGACTATTATAACAACTATAACAACTTTGAAACTACTAACTATTTAACTACAAACGCTATAACTATAACTACAACTGTGAACAACAAACAAAGCTAGGGAGAGTGGAGGACAGCTATGCCGCGCTCCACAGTTCCAACGACCGTCAGGGGCGGTAAGAAGGAACTGAGGGGGCGCCGGGTCGGCTGGGGTATATATTCAGCGCCATGAAGGCGCCACTCTAGGGGGCTCCACAGCCGACCCGCCGGTGTTGCTAGGGTAGAAAATCTTCCGACGATCGTGCACGCGGCGCGCGCACACCCTAATGGAATGGATATGAGCAAGCACTCGAAGAAGAATGTAGATTTTTTTTGTAACATAACTGCACTCCAAAACAAAATAATGTAAAATTTTAGCGCCTACAAGTCCACTCAGTCGTACTTCTTATTCAGCCAATCGCTAAGACAAACAAGTTTGTTTACATTTACGAGACACAATGCTGCCGGCTTCTTATTTACATTGTCACCTGAAATTGATAACAGGTGTTCGTCTGGCACTTTTGCAGCTGGCATTACAAGGTATTTGCGTGCCAGATATGCTAAACATTTGTGTGCCCCTTCATGCTTCAGCCACCATTCCAGAGGACATGCTTCCATGCTAATGACACTCGTTAAAAAAATGCATTAATTAATTTTTGACCGAACTCCTTGGGGGAGAATTGTATGTCTCCTGCTCTGTTTTACCCGCATTTTGCCATGTATTTCATATTATAGTAATCTTGGATGGTGACCTAGCACGTGTTGTTCGTTTTAAGAACACTTTCACTGTAGATTTAACAAAACGCAAAGAATGTACCAATGTGAGATTTCTAAAGATAGCTACAGCACTCGACCCAAGGTTTAAGAATCTGAAGTACCTTCCAAAATCTGAGCGGGACGAGGTGTGGAGCATGCTTTCAAAGTCTTAAAAGAGCAACACTCTGATATAGAAACTACAGAACCTGAACCACCAAAAAAGAAAATCAACCTTCTGCTGGTGGCATCCGACTCAGATGATGAAAATGAACATGCGTCGGGCCGCACTGCTTTCGATAGTTATCAAGCAGAACCCCTCATTAGCCTGGATGCATGTCCTCTGGAATGATTGAAACATGAAGAGAAATATGAATCTTTACCGCAACTGGCACATAAGTATCTTGCAACGCCAGCTATGATAGTGCCATGCGAATGCCTGTTCTCACTTTCTGGTGACATTGTAAACAAGAAGTGGGCAGCATTGTCTCCTGTAAATGTAAGCAAACTTGTTTATCTTAGTGACTGGCTGAACAAGAAGTAGGACTGAGTGGACTTGTAGGCGCTAAAGTTTTACATTGTTCTATTTTTGAACGCAGTTATTATTTTGTACATAATTCTACATTTGTAAGTTCAACTTTCATGATAAAGCGATTGAATTACAGTACTTGTATGAGGTGAATTGAAAAATACTATTTCCTTTGTTTTTTACAGCACAAATATTTGTAATCAAAAATAAATATAACGTGAGCACTGTACACTTTGTATTCTGTGTTGTAATTGAAATCAGTATTTTTGAAAATGTAGAAAACATCCAAAAATATTTAAATAAATGGTATTCTATTATTGTTTAACAGCGCGATTATTTTTTTTAATCTCTTGACAGCCCTAGGTGTATTTTTCCATGATTCTCATCAACATTTGTTAAATACACTACATTTCACTATTTATCTTGGTCTATAGCTTCAGGAATTTTTGTGTGGCTTGCCCCATTGGGAATTTCACAAATCACTGATGTAACTACGTTGATCTTGGGAAAATTCTCTTATCACAAAACAATTTAATTAAATTTCTCTGATAAAACCTTGTACAGGTGTGACAAAAATCAAGATGTCCAATTCTGATCTCAGTAAATCTAGAGTATTGTATACCTTTGGCTTCAGTGGAATTGCTTCATATATTGATCAGCATATATGAAATCTGAATATGACCTAATACCATCACTCTGTGTGTGTGTGTGTGTGACAGATTGCCTGTCTGCATGTATGTGCATGTGATAGGTGCAGAGTTTCCCTGTGAAAGATGCTTGTTTGAAAGGAGTTAGACTCTATTACAGACCCCAATTTTTAGAAATAGCTAAATTATAGTTTAAGGGCCAAATTTTCAAAATGTGGTTTCTATTTGTGTATTCACCGCATTGAACCTGCAATCACGTCAGCCTGCAGTAGGTGGAATTTATGGGTCAGATTTGCTGGAGCTACTCAGAAAATGGATTGGGGGGAGGAGGGGTTCTGTGGAAAACGTTGATGAAAATGAAAAAATGTAATCCCTGATCAGATTACATCTCCCATGATGCACCTTCACCTCCCCTCTTGAAGAGGGGAGGTGGTGCATCATGGGAGTCCCCAGATATAGTACATCATAAGAGATGTAAGCCAGCTGGGGAGTTTGGTCCATAGAGGAGAATGGGGATATGAAACCACCAAACTATAACTCCCATGATGCACTGCAGTACCATATCCAAATCAATATTTTGTTTTCAGCCAAAATATTTTGGTTTTCAGGCATTCAGTTTTTCTACAAAAAGAGATGGAATTGAAACAGACACTTTTCACAGAAAAATTGTTTAACTGAAAATCCATTTTTTTCCCTATGGGAAATTTTTGCCAGCCCTACTCAGAACCTAGCAGCTCCCATGGCTATCAAAGAGAGAAAAGTCTTCATGAGAACTAAGGGGTGCTGGCCATATTTGAAAATTTGGCCACTACATTTAGGTGCTCAAATGGGAGCTGAGCTCTTTTTTTGAAAAGTGGGCCCCATTTGTGGGTACTAAGCATTTTTAAAAATCTGGCCCAATATGTGTAAATCCTATGGCATACAAAAATTGTCTACAAATGAGTTTTGCACACACATTTTGTCATAAATAGTTGAGTGATACTGTGTAAAATAACTGCACATGCAAACACTCGCATATGCAAAGTTATGTACCAACCAAAGGCTGAAGATGCTTTGAAAACTTGGCCCAGGGAGAAACTACAATTTTCTATTGGATGTGATCCTACTGTGTGAGAAATATACATCAAAATGTTACCATGCCGGAGTCTTAGAACTGGAAGTGTAATTAATGTGCTTGGAGGATCATAGTTCATAAAGGGCTGCTCATAGATCTTTGTTGGCACTTTAGACAGAAGCTAGTTTTTAAGAATGCATTTATTGTAGAAATATGGAAAGTGATAGATGATCTTCCCTGTTTTTGTCTTAAGGGTCCACATTGTTGTTCCTTTCTGGGTCTGTAGTGTGACCCCTCAGATCACCTCCCATGGGATAATTCTACCTATTGCGACCCCTGAAGGATTTTCTGTCAATTTAGTTAAACGTTTTTGTTTCATTATTTCTCAGTCTAGAAACTATCTACATGATTTATACTGTTTTATTGTTCTGGCCAATTTAATCTGCATGTTTTGAGTTCTGAACTGGGATTCACACAGCACTGAACATGTACAAGAGAATATGTTTTCATTTGTCACCTTCTGTCAAGGCTTCTCCCCCACTCTGAACTTTAGGGTACAGATGTGGGGGCCTGCATGAAAACTTCTAAGCTTAACTACCAGCTTAGATATGGTCCGCTGCCACCACTCCCAAAGTGCTAATTCCCTTCCCTGGGTAGCCTTGAGAGATTCTTCACCAATTCCCTGGTGAATACAGATCCAAACCCCTTGTATCTTAAAACAAGGAGAAATTAACCATCCCCACCTCCTCTCTCCCACCAACTCCTGGTGGATCAAGATCCAACACCCTTGGATCTAAAAAACAGGGAAAATCAATCAGGTTCTTAAAAAGAAGGCTTTTAATTAAAGAAAAAGGTAAAAATCATCTCTGTAAAATCAGGATGGGAAATTACCCTGTAAAGTTATCAAGCTTAAAGAGCCCAGAGGACCCCCCCCCAGCCTTAGGTTCAAAGTTACAGCAAATAGAGGTAAACACCCTAGCAAAAGGTACATTTACAAGTTGAGAAAACAAAGATAAAACTAACACGCCTTGCCTGTACTTACAAACGTGTACTTACAAGTTTGAAATAGGAGAGACTTGTTGAGAAAGATTTGGAGAGCCTGGATTGATGTCTGGTCCCTCTTAGTCCCAAGAGCGAACTCCCCCCAAAACAAAGAGCACAAACAAAAGCCTTCCACCCACCAAGATTTGAAAGTATCTTGTCCCCTTATTGGTCCTTTGGGTCAGGTGTCAGCCAGGTTACCTGAGCTTCTTAACCCTTTACAGGTAAAAGGATTTTGGAGTCTCTGGCCAGGAGGGATTTTATAGTATTGTACACAGGAGGGCTGTTGCTCTTCCCTTTATAGTTATGACACCTTCTTTCTACTGATCTGTGATAAGAAGGCAAGTGTTAATATGGTGCCTTGTCAGTAAGATATTTCTCAGTCTCCCTTGTGTAATTCCCTGCTGACCATCAGGATGTTACTCATTGTGTACGCTCCTTCCTCCCCTGCTGTTTCTCTCTGGTAAGAAAAGAGAATCTGAGAAAGAAGCTGTCACATTAACCTACCTGCCTGGAACATACTATAGGATTTGTCATTCTGGATCAGACCTTTGATCCTTAAGTCAGTGATAGTGCCTCTGGCATTGGGCACTAACCATCTACTGATGCTTCAAAGGAAGGGGGGAAAATAAGAAGATTACACCAGGCTACTTTGTAGAACCATAAAGGCATAGAAGAAAAATGCTTACCAGTAGCCTGGCATTCACTTTGCAGAATTGTGATTTTAAAATGAGTATTCTTTCTGTCATGCAAAAGTGGCAGCTCCATGAAAGAGGGATCTGCAGGAAACTTTGACCCAGTCCCTGAAGATATATAGAGGGTCTTTCCCTTCATACTCCATTCAATTCCCTATCCCCAGCAAAAGGCAAACTGTCACCTTGTTTGCTAAGCTCTAACTGGCTGACTATCTGTCACTGAACTCTAATTAGCTACATGCCTGACCCTTCTAATGGGAGTCACATAGCATAGAAAGTGATGTGATGTTGCTCTGAGCAGTTCTTTATGTGGATACTGGGCCACCTACAATATGCTGCCATCTGGATAACATGACTGGGTGCATCAGGGCACGACTCACTCAGCTGCAGCTCTCCATTTTTAGGTCACCGTTTCTTGCAAAGTCTGAGGTAGCAGTGTGTTGGCCCTCCAGCCAAGACAATCTTCAGTCCTACCCCTTTCTGGGTGGTCTGGTCCAAAGTAAATCAGGAATCTGAGTTTTGTTATGAATTTCAGGTTCAAATAATCCCATAAACTCGGGCAAAACTCAGTTCAGATTGCCAAATCTCTGCAAGTTTTGAAGTAGAACCATAAATCAGACCAGGTTTATTTAGAACTGGATCCCGGTTTGTTCCAAAACTAAGGCTGTCGATTAATCGCCCTTAACTCAATTAATTGAGATTAAAAATATTAATCTTGATTAATCACAGTTTTAATTGCATTGTTAAACAATAGGATACCAATTGGAATTTATTAAATATTTTGGATGGTTTTTATACATTTTCATATATATAGTATTCTGTATTGTAATTGAAATCAAAGTGTATATTATTTTTATTACAAATGTTTGCACTGTAAAAATGATAAACAAAAAAATAGTATTTTTCAATTCACCTCATACAATTACCGTAATGCAATCTCTTTATCATGAAAGTGCAACTTACAAATGTAGATTTTTTTTGTTACATAACTGCACTCAAAAACAAAACAATGTAAAACTTCAAAGCCTACAAGTCCACCCCAAGGCAAACAAGTTTGTTTACATTTACAGGAGATAATGCTGCCCAATTCTTATTTATAATGTCACCAGAAAGTGAGAACAGGTATTTGCATGGCACTTTTGTAGCCGGCATTGCAAGGTATTTACGTGCCAGATATGCTAAACATTCGTATCCCCCTTCATGCTTTGGCCACCATTCCAGAGAACATGCTTCCATGTTGATGATGCTCGTTAAAAAAAGTGTTAATTAAATTTGTAACTGCACTCCTTGGAGGAGAAGTGTATGTCCCCTGCTTTGTTTTACCCGCATTCTGCCATATATGTCATGTTATAGCAGTATCCAATGATGACCCAGCACATGTTCATTTTAAGAACACTTTCACTGCAGATTTGACAAAACGCAAAGAAGGTACCAATGTGAGATTTCTAAAAATAGCTACAGCACTCGACCCAAGATTTAAGAATGTGAAGTGCATTCCAAAATCTGAGAGGGAGGAGGTGTGGAGCATGCTTTCAGAAGTCTCAAAAGAGCAACACTCTGATGTGGAAACTACAGAACCCGATCCACCAAAAAAGAAAATCAACCTTCTGCTGGTGGCATCCAACTCAGATGATGAAAATGAACATGTCGATCTGCACTGCTTTGGATAGTTATCAAGCAGAATCTCTCATTAGCCTGGAAGCGTGTCCTCTGGAATGATGGTTGAAGCAGGAAGAGAAATATGAATCTTTACCGCATCTGGCATGTAAATATCTTGCAACACCGGCTATGACAGTTCCATGAGAATGCCTGTTCTCACTTTCAGGTGACGTAAATAAGAAGTGGGCAGCATTATCTCCTGCAAATATAAACAAACTTGTTTATCTGAGCGATTGGCTGAACAAGAAGTAGGACTGAGTGGACTTGCAGGCTCTAAAATTTTACATTGTTTTATTTTTGAATACAGGTTTTTTTGTACATAATTCTACATTTGTAAGTTTAATTTTCATAAAGAGATTGCACTACCATACTTGCATTAGGTGAATTGAAAAATATTATTTCTTTTGTTTTTACAGTGCAAATACTTGTAATAAAAAATAAAGTATTCTGAGTTGTAATTGAAATCAATATTTGAAAATGTAGAAAACATCCAAAAATATTTAAATAAATGGTATTCTATTATTTAACAGTGTGATTAATCATGTGATTAATCACGATTAATTTTTTTTAATCGCTTGACAGCCCTATCCAAAACATTCACAAACTTTGGCAAAATTTTCTATGGTCCTGGGATGAGGTTTGTGTTCATGATTAAACATGATTCCAGATGAATGTGAGCTGTTTCAAGTTTTGTAGTGTCTAACGTGAGTAAATACTATCAGATTCCCACTTGTCAAGCTCAGCCGTCTACCCAGACTAGATTGTTACAATATGCTGTATTTGGAGTTACGCCTGAGGAACTTGTTGAAATTTCAGCTGATGCAGAAAGTGGCTGCCTGAGTACTTCTCACAAGGGGCCTTAACCTTGTGCTTCAGAGAGTGCATGGCCTCTTGGTGCAATTGCAAGTGGTGGTTTTGATCTATAAAGCCCTTTATGGTTTGGGTCCCTGTGTATTTTAGAGACAGCCTCTCTCCCTGTATTCTTGCCCAGCATTCGAGATTAACTAGGACACTTGAGCAGTTCCCAGATGTGTTTGGTGGGATCTAGCAGGAGGATGTTCTCATTGGTTGCCCGCTGCTCCTGAATTTATGACCCTCCAGGATGCAGTAAAGCAGAAGCCTGGTGTTAAGTTGCATTGTTTACCAAGGCTTTTGCAAATGGTGTAGTGTGAGTTCAGGCTACTTATGCCATGTTGCCTAAAATGATTCTGTTTTCTGTATACTGCACCTTCAATTTTTCAGATTTCTGCCTCTCTACAGAGATAGCAGCTATTTGTTCTCTGAAGCCTACTGAAGAAGTGATGCATGCTGTGCCATCTCACTAGGGAGCATATTTTATTCATTCTTGTTTTCCTTGGCCTAAAATAAGTGTGTTTAGATAGATGTGACATTTGGGGCTTCACCCAGGCCAGTAAGGGGTTTAGTCAACGTCTGCCTTGTGACCCTGGGTGTCTTGTGACTATGCAGCTTTGGTTCAGAGCTCTGACCCCAATAGCCTTCCAGCAGCCAACAAGCCTGGGCTGGCTTTGCTCAACTTGCCTACTCCTTGTAGGCTGATCCTAGTACCCTTCCAGCCCTGAATCTGCCCCACCTCAATCCTCCTGCAGGGTCCAGTCTTTCTCACTGGATCCTCGCAGAAGAGGTATTAGGTTTGCTGCCTCGACAGAGACAGTACAGCATTCCAACCTGCTTATGAAGCACACACTTTACTGAACTTACCTAGCCCTGATGATTTATGATGAAAGCAAAACAAGTTCATTAACAAAAGAGCATGGATTAAGTGATACCAAGCTTTACAAAATCCACAGGCAGAGATGGTTACAACCAAATAAAGATGAAAACATGCATATAAAAGCCTAAAACTTGATCTAGCAAGAAAGTCTTTGTTCAAGATGGCTTTTCTCTCACTCCAAGTCTTCTTTTCAGCTTTTTACTGGCCGGTTAAGCCAGGACCCACCACGGAGACCAGATTGCTTGATTTATATGTTTCCTTAAAGTGAAAGTTCACGATGGAATCTCTGTCCCTTATATTCATAAAGGAATTATCTTTGTCCTAAAACTCAGGAAGATCTCGTGGGGATTCACTCTCATCTGTCTCTCTGGGGTGGAGGAACCATGTTAATTCTCTGTCTCTCAGGGCTTGGCTACACTTGCGAGTTAGAGCGCATTAAAACAGCCCTGTGCGCCCTACCTCACTACCTGTCCACACTGGCAAGGCATGTAGAGCGCTCTGACTCCATGGCTAGAGCGCTCCTGGTACTCCATCTCAGCGAGAAGATTAACACTTGGCTGAAACGCCCAGGCATCAGTGTGAATGATGTGTTGCATTACTGCATTCTGATCAGCCTCCGGAAACGTCCATTAATCCCCTTAAGTCAAGTGGCCAGTCTTGTCATTGTTTTGGAATCACTGCAGGCATGCCGATAAGCCCTTTGAAAGCTCCGTTTCTGACAGCCGGCATGCTTGTCTGCTCCGAGACAAAGCAGTCATTACTGTGGAATGCCGTGTGTGTGAGAGAGAGGGGGGAGAGGGGTCTGTTGCTGTCTGAACTTACAAGACAGCATGCTGACGTGCTCTCAGCCCCCCAAAAACCCACACTCTCGCCCCCCACATACACACACAACATATTCCCTGTCACACTCCGCCCCACTCCCCGCATTTGAAAAGCACATTGCAGCCACTTGCATGCTGCGATAGCTATCACAATGCACTGCTCTCTGTGGCCGTTGCAAGAGCTGCTAATGTGCCCATGCCAGTGCGCTTGCAGTGCGCAGTCTGGACAGACTGCAGCTCTTTCCCTACTGCGCTCTACGAAGGCTGGTTTAACTCAAAGCGCGCTACATCTGCAAGCGTAGCCATGCCCTCAAGTTCAGTCTCAGGATAGCTCCCACTGGTTTAGCTTGAGGGCTTTGTTTACTGCTAATGTGTAAATTGAGGTAAACCCACATTCCTTGCTCTAGGACAGACCTGTTGGTCACCTTTATCGAGACTAGGCTCTGGTCTTAAACATGGTCCATTAACATTATACAGAGAGTACTTAACTTCTCATATAACATTGTAACAGATATTTCACAATGATATTATTGACCAGTATGTTATTAGTTTTCAAATGATACCTCACAAAACATATTAAGAAACTAAAAAACAGGCCCAGGTCTTAATTGGGATGGTAGGGCTCTGTGTCAGCTCCCATCACTGAGCTATGCAAGAAGGGTAAGGGCATAGACGTGTGCAGCACATTTCATTAGGGTGTGCACCCAGGGAGCCCTGCCCTAGCCCCGCCCCTGCCTTGCCCGAGCCCTGCCCCCATCCACTCCCTCCTACTTCCCGCCCCCTGACTGCCCCCCTCAGAACCCCCAACCCCCCCTGCTCCTTGTCCCCTGACTACCACCTCCTGGGACCACTGCCCCTCAGGACCCCACCCCCTACCTGTCCCAATCCTATCCACACCCCTGCCCCCAGACAGGCCCCTTGGATTCCCACGCCTATCCAACCGCTTCCCGCCCCCTGACAGGACCCCCAGAACTCCCGACCCATCCAACCCCCGCTGCTCCCTGCCTGCCCCAACCCCTCTCCACACCCCTGCCTCCTGACAGGCCCCCCGCAGAACTCCCAACTCATCCAACCCCCCCAGCTCCTTGTCCCCTGACCATCCCCTCCAGAGACCCCCAACTGCTCCCCCAGGACCCTCCTTGCTCCCTGTCCCCTTACTGCCTTGATCCCTATCCAATCCCCACCCCCTCCATGCCCCATCCAACCCTCCCCTGCTCCCTGACTTCCCCCTCCAGAGACCCCCCACCCCTAACCACCACCCCCCGGGATCCCACTCCCCTATCCAACCCACCCTGCTCCCTGTCCCCTGACTGCCCCCACCCCTTAGCCATCCCCCCGGCCCTGGACACCTTACCATGAGGCTCCTAGCAGCATGTTTTGCTCATGCAGGGCCAGACACACTGCCCTGTGCATGGGTGGCAAGTTTGTAGAAATGTTGGTGGTGCCCAGAACCTGCCCCCCCCAACTCCGCCCCCGACCTGCCTAAGGCTCTGGGATGGAGTTTGGGTGGGGGAGGCGGTCTGGAGTGCAGGCTCTGGGATGGAGTTTGGGTGCTGGGTGCAGGCTCCGGGCTGGGGCAGGAGGTGGGTGTGCAGGAGGGGGTGAGAGGTGCAGGCTCTGGGAGGCAGTTTGGGGACAGGAGGGGGTGTGTGGGAAGCGGGAGGGGTGCACACTCTGGGAGGGAGTTTGGGGATAGAAGGGGGTCCAGGGGTGAGGGCTGTGGGGCTCATGATGCAGGAAGGGGCTCAGGGTTGGGGCAGGGGATTCGGGTGCGGGGGGATGAGGGCCGGGGCTAGGGCTGAGGGGTTCATGATGCAGAAGGGGCTCAGGGCTGGGGCAGAGGATTAGGGTGCGGGGGGGATGATGGCTGGGGCTCAAGATGAGCGGCTGGGCCTTAAAAGGCTGCAGCTGGATCTATTTGGGTGGCACTTCACCGTGTACCTGGACCACTCGCCCTGCCGTGGCTGCACCAGATGAGAGGGGCCAATGCCAAGCTCCTGAGGTGGAACCTATCCTTCCAGGATTATGAGATGGAGGTGGTACACGTTAAGGGGAGTGCAAATGTTATAGCTGATGCTTTGTCCTGGAGATGGGGGCCTGAACTTCCCCAGGTCACTGGCTAAAGTGACCCCGCTCAGTTCGGTCTCGGAGGAGGGAGAGATGTGATGTAGTGGGGATTTTTCCTTGTTATGTTGTATGTGAGCCTATGTCAGTCTTACTGTTTTGCAAGAATGCTGTGTGTGCCTCAGTTTCCCTGTGTATTGCATCAATGTCTAGGTGGTGAGAATAAGGGGTATGACTTTTGCGGAGGCTGCTCCAGCTGCCCTGCACCAATGCTATAGCTGCTCCTTCATAATCTGAGAACCAGGAGGGGGATGCGACCAGGTGACTCTTGGCCCAGGAAGCGAGACAAAGGCCGGAGAAGGAGCAACGGGCCAGGCAGCTGGATGCGAGTCAGTCTCGGCTGGCTTGGGGCTCAGGGGGAAAACCAGAGCCCTGGCTCTGGGCCCCCATCCCCCAAGATTGACTTGACTGAAAGTCACTGATTTTTGTGCTAACAAGTTCTGTTCTACGCTGTGTTCCTGTCGACTAATAAGCCTTCTGTTTTACTGGCTGGCTGAGAGTCATGTCTGACTACGGAGTTGGGGTGCAGGACCCTCTGGCTTCCCCAGGAGCCCCGCCCGGACAGACATGCTGCAGGAAGCGCACGCTGTGGAAGGGGATGCTGAATGCTCTGAGGTCAGACCCAGCATGGTCGAAGCTGTGTAAGCTTTTTGCCCCGGAGACAGTATGGTCAGAGAGAGGAGGCATGGTCACCCAGAGTCCTGACTGGCTTTGTATGGAGTAATTCCAGAACACTGACCCAGTAGGAGGGAACGCGGTGAGCCAGCAGTGGGTGGAGGGTCTGGCGGGGGAGTGAGGTGGCTCGCTCGGACATGCGCTGGGCTGGCCGGGCATAGGGGGTGGGGGCAGTGGCTTGGCTGTGGCGGGTGGATCTGCCTGGTATCCCAGCTTGGGGGGGGGGGGCGTCGAGCAGAAGGGGTGCGTCCAGCAAGTTAGCCTCCCCAAAGCAGGGGTTCATCCATTGTCTATGCTCTGAGCTAAAGGAATAATTCTTCTAGCTGGTACAGGTGGTACTGTTATGAACCAACCACCCAGGTAGGGTATGTAACACATTTCAATGCTTGTATTTTTTATGTTCACTGCATAAAAACACAAAGAAATTAAATAAACAAATTATCTTGCTGAAGGGCTGCAAAGTATCACTACTTTATTTTTTAGAATTCAGAATGATAATGTAAAAGAATCCCAAAACAGACAGAGACAAAGCAGACTGCTCCTTAAGGCATGTTGGGATTGCCTCCAAGACCTCTTTCCACTTGGCTTCCCAAGAACTCAGTTCAACTCCAGAGTTTGTCCCTCGAGTATCTTTATTTGGCATACAGCAAAGCTATGCGGAGTTGCTCAAACTCAAGAATGGCGGGGGGTGGGAGGTGGTGTAGGGTGTACCACACATTCAACGTTACACAGCAAATCTCTTCTTTCATATACATTTACACATTACATTGCAGTTACATAGCAGCACACATTTTTGGATTTGCTTGGTTACATTATAGGAACCAATCCCTGTATAGCATGCTCTGTCCATGCATAATCTGACCTCTACCTTATTTTACATTTAGGCTTGTTTACTAACACTAGGCTGTTCCTGCTGATCTTAGCTAGCCATCCTGACTCCAGCATACTGCTGGTTATGGCAACTCAACCTTCCATTCACCTTCCTAGTTATGCCCACTAAGAAATGAGTCAAGTTATTTATTTCAAGTTACTTATGTCAAGCCAGGCCTACAAGGAAGAGAGGCACAGCTCAACCTACCTTGTTCAAGGCAGGTTTTTCCAGACTCACTCTGATTGCACACTTCCCTAAGAGCCTTGTAGCCTGCAAGCAGGAGCAGGAAACCCCACAGCTCATAAAGTGATAACTTACAATTCCAACACAGTCCTCATTACATTGCAGACAGTATTGTAGCTCCTTTGTTGAGCATAGCAGATTTTATGACCTTGCAGGTCAGTTTCTCATTTGAGGTTGAAAAATTGGTGTCTTGGAGTCAGGCTATTTTCTTGGTGTAATTTGTACACATGTCCTACTTCCGAGAACTGAAGTTCAAGCAACACAGATAATTGCTTTTTGCAGGAACTTCAGGCAAAGCACTATTGCTTTGTCCTAAAAAGCAGCTGCCTTGAGATTCTCTCGCAGGTCTCACACAAAACCAATTGCTTAATATACAGTTTTCACTTCCTGCTCCAGTCCCTGAGCTTTAAACCTGGGAAAGCCCTTTAGCTCAAAACTTCTCCCCTGGGCTCACATGGCCTTCAAGGATAGAACTTGAGCATCAACCCTCCTTAGGGTGACCAGATAGCAAATGTGAAAAATTGGGACAGGGGGTGGGGGGGTAATAGGAGCCTATATAAGAAAGACTCAAAAATCGGGCCTGTCTCTATAAAATCGGGACATTTGGTCACCCTAACCCTCCTTTTGTTTAGGAAACTCAAACCTTTAACTACCAGATAAAGGAAAGTGTTTAGTCCGCACGTGCTTGAGGCGGCACCTTAGAAGGGGCAGCCAATGTTGGGGTGGCAGGGGGGCGCTCGCAGTGGTTTTTCTTTTTTTTTCTTCGGGGTTTTGTTTTTGTTTCGGCCGGGCAGCGCAGGCGGTGTTTCGGTGGCGTTTTGGGGGGGGGGG